>NW_027206041.1:600000-849080 GCF_024711535.1 Dipodomys merriami
AATAACGCTAACCCAAACCCTAACCGTAACCCTAATCCTAACCCTCACCCTCACCCTAAGGCTAAGCCTAAACATAACACTAACCCTCACCCTAACCCCTAGCCTAACCCTATCACTAACTCTCAACATAAACCTCACCCTCACCCTCACTCTATCCCTAACCATAACGCTAACCCTAACCCTAACCCTCACAGTAACCCTTAAGCTCTCCCTAACCCTAAACCTAACCCTATTCCTCACCCTCACACTAACCTCCACTCTAACTGTAACTCTAACCCTAAAACTATCCCTAACTCTAACCACCACCATAACCCTAACCATAGCCCTAATCCTACCCCTCACCCTCACCCTAACCCCTACCCTACCCCTAAACCTAATCCTCACTATAACCCTCACCATAACCCTAACCCTAACCCTAAATGTCAACCTAACCCTCACCCTCAACCGCACCCTAAACCTAACCCTAACCCTTACACTAACCCTAAACCTAACCCTATCTCTCAACTTTATCTTAACCCTCACCCTCAGCCTAAACCACACCTTTACCCTTACCATCAACCTCACCCTAACCCTAAACCACATCCTAAACCTCACCCTAACTGTAACCCTAACCATCATCCTAACCCTAATCCTCACACCCAACCTCACCCACAGCCTAACCCTAAGTCTAAGGCTAACCCTAAACCTAACCCTCACACTCACCCTCACCCTAACCCTTATCCTAACTCTAACCCTAACCCTAAACCTAAACCTCACACTCACCCTAACCCTAATCCTAAACCTATGGTTAACCCTCACCCTCACCCTAACCCTTACCCTACCCCTAACTCTAACCCTAACCCCAACCCTCACCCTCAGCCTCACCTTAACCCTAACCCTCACCTCAACATCAACCTCAGCCTAACCCTAAGCCTAAACTTAAACCTTACCCTAAACCACAACCTCACCATCAACCTAACCCTAACCCTAAGCCTAACCCTCCCCCTCACCCTAACTCTAACCCTAAACCTCTACCTCACCCTAAACCTAACCTTCAACTTCACACTAACCCTTCGCCTAATATTAAGCCTAAACCTAACCCCAACCCTAACCGTAACACTAACCCTAACTCTAACCCTAACCCTCACCCTAACCTCACCCTAACCCTAACCCTAATCCTCACCCTCACCCTAGCCCATACCCTAACCCTAAGCCTAAGCCTAACCCTCACCCTAACCTTCACTCTAACCCTAATCCCAACCCTCACCCTCACCCTAACTATAATCCTAAGTGTAACCCTAATCCTAATCCTCAAACTCACCTTCACTTTAACCCTAATCCTAATTCTAACCCTAACCCTAAACCTCACCCTAAACCTCACCCTAACCCTAACCATAACACTAAGCCTAACCCTAACCCTAACACTAAGCCTAACCCTAAAACTAACTAGAAACCTCACCCTCAGCTTCAACCTCACCGCAACTTTAACCCTAAACATAACACTAACAATAACCCTAACCCTAACCCTAAACCTAACCCTAACCCTAACCCTCACTGTAACCCTAACCCTAACCCTAAACATAACACTAAAACACTAACAGTAACACTAATCATCACCCTCATCCTCACCCTAACCCACACCCTAACCCTAACCCTCGCCCTAACCCTAACCCTAACCCTAACCCTAACCATGAACCTAAACCTAAACCTAACCCTAAACCTCATCCTAACCCTCAACCTAACCCTAACACTAACCCTCACACTAACCTTAACCCTAACCCTCACCCTCATGCTCGGCCTAAGCGTGAGCCTAAGCCTAAGCCTAACCATAACCCTAACCCTCACCCTAACACTCACCCTAACCCTAACACTAACTCTAACTCTAACGCTAAACCTCACCCTTACCCTAACGCTAACTCTAAACCTATCCTTAAATTTAAACCTCACCTTAACCCTAACCCTAAACCTCACCCTCACAGTAACTTTAAACCTAACCCTAATCCTAACAATAACCCTAACCCTCACCCTGTCCATAACCCTCACCCTAACCCTAACCATCACCCTAACCCTCACCCTCACCTTCACCCTTAGGCTCAGACTAAGCCTAAGCCTTAGACTAAGACTAACCCTTACTCTCACACTCACCCTCACCCTAACCCTAAAAGTAACACTCACCCTAACCGAACCCTCACACTAACCCTCACCCTAACACTAACACTAACCCTAAACCTAACCCTCACACTAACCCTAAACCCCACCCCCAACCTTACTCTCCGCCTAACACTAATCCTATGCCTAACCCCAACCCTAACCCTAGCACTAACCCTAAACCTAACCCTCACTCTAACCCTCACTCTAACCCTGCCCCTAACCCTCACCCTCACCCTAGCCCATACACTCACTCTAACCGAACCCCAACCCTCAGCCTAACCCTCACTCTAACCCTAACCCCAACCCTCACCTTAACCCTAACCCTCTCCCTCACCCTCACCATAACTCTTATCCTAATCCTAACCCTATCACTAACCCTCACACTCACCCTCATGTTATCGTAATCCTAACCCTAACCCTAACACTCACACCCACCCTAAACCTCACCCTAACCCTAACACTAACACTAACCCTAAACCTAACCCTCACCCTAACCCTAACTCTAACCCTAAACCTCACCCTAACCCTAAACCTCACCCTGACACTTACCTTCACCATAAAACTAACCTTAACCCTAACCCTAACACTCACACTAACCTAAAACTACACCCTAAACTTAAAACCCACCCTAACTCTAACCCTCAACCTCGCCATAACCCTAACCATTATCCTAACCCTGACCCTCACCCTAATCCTAACCCTCACCTTCACCCCCAAACTGGGCCTAGGCCTAAGCATAAGCCTAATACTAACGCTAACCCTCACACTCACCCTAACCCTAAACCTAACCATAACCCTCACCCTAAGCCTCACCCTCACCGCAATATAAACCCTAAACATAACACTAACAACAACCCTAACCCTAACCCTAACCCTCACCATAAACCTAAACCTAACCCTAACACTAACCCTACTCATAACACTAATCCTTAACCTAAACCTAACCCTAACCCTAATGCTAATCCTTACCCTCACGCTCACCCTAACCTAAACCCTAACCCTAACCCTCACCCTAACCCTAACTATAACCCTAAACATAACTCTAACCCTAATCCTAACCCTAAACATAACCCTAAGCGTAACCCTAACGCTAAAACTCATCCTACCCCTAATCCTAACCCTAACCCTAACCCTCACCCTAACCCTCACCCTCAAGCTCGGCCTAAGCCTAAGCCTAAGCCTAACCATAACCGTAACCCTAACCCCCACCCTAACCATAAACCTAACACTAACCGTAACTCTAATCCTAAACCTCAACATCACCCTAACTCTAACTCTAACCCTAACCCTAAACCTAAACCGCACCCTAACTCTAACCCTAACCCTCACACTCACACTCACCGAAAATGTAACCCTAACCCTAATCCTAACAATAACCCTAACCCTAACCCTAACACTCACCCTAACCATAACCCTCACCCTAACCTTAACCATCCCCCTAACACTAACCCTCAACATAACACTAAGCCTAAACCTAAAACTAAACCTGACACTGACCCTAAACATCAAACTAACCCTAAACCTCACCCTAACCCTAACCCTAAACCTCACCCTCAACCTAGCCCTCATCCTAACCCTAACCCTCATCCTCACCCTAAACCTCACACTAACCCTAACACTAATACTCAATCTAACCCTCCCCCTCCCCCTAACCTTAACCCTAACCCTCACCCTAACCCTCACCCTAACCCAAACCTTCACCATTACCATAACACTCACCCTCAGCCTAACCCTCAACTTTACCCTTACTGTCCCCTTCAAACTAACCCTCACCCTAACCCTACTCCTCATCCTAAACCTCACCCTAACTGTAACCCTAAACCTCACCCTCACCTTCAGCCTCAGCCTAACCCTAAGTCTAAGCCTACCCCTAACCCTAAACATCACCCTCATCCTAGCCCTCACACTAACACTAATCCTAACCCTAACCCTCATCCTAACCCTCAACCTAATCATAACCCTAACCATCATTCAAAAGCTAATCCTCATCTCCACTATCACCCTCAGCCTAATACTAAGCCTAAGCCTCACCCTAACCCTAATCCACACACTCACCCTGACTGTAACCCTAATTCTAAACCTAACCCTAACCCTAACCCTAAACCTCAACCTAACCCTCACCCTAACCCTAACACTAAGACTAACACTAACCCTAAACCTCACCCTAACTCTTCCCCTAAGCATAACTCAAACCCTAAACTTCACCCTCACGCTAACCCTAACCCTAAACCTAAACCTCAGCCTAACCATAAACCTAACCCTCACACTCACCGTAACCCTAACCCTAACCCTAACCCTAACCCTAACCCTAACCCTAACCCTCAACCTCCCCCTCCCCCTCACTGTAAACTTAACCCTAACCATAAAACTAACAATAACCCTAACCCTAAACCTAATCCTAACCCTCACCCTCACCCTAACACTAACCCTAACCCTCACCCTAACCCAAACCCTCACCCTCAACGTAACCCTGACCCTAACCCTAAACCTTACCCTAACGCTAACCCTAACCCTCTCCCTCACTCTAGCCCTCACCCTAACCCTAATTCTAACCCTACACCTCATCCTAAACCTCACCATAACCCTAAAACCCTAACCCTCATCCTAACCCTAACCCTCTCCCTCACACTCACGCTCGGCCTAAAACTAAGCCTAAGCCTAAGACTAACTGTAACCCTCACACTCACCCTAACCCTCACACTAACCCTAACATTAACCCTCACCCTCACCCTAAGTCTAACCCTAACCCTAACACTCACTCTAACCCTAACGGTAACACTAACCCTAACCCTAACACTAACCCTCACCCTACTGCTAACTCTAACCCTAAACCTAATCCTCACCCTAACCCTAAACCTTACCCTCACCCAAACCCTCCGCCTAACACTAAGCCTATCCCTAACCCCAACCCTAACCCTAACACTAACCCTAAACCTAACCCTCACACTAACCCTCACACTAACCATGACCCTAACCCTCACCCTCACCCTAGCCCATGCCCTAACCCTAAGCCTAATCCTAACCCTCACCCTAACCCTGAAACTAACACTAACTCCAACCCTCACCCTAAGCCTAACCCTCACCCTCACCCTCACCATAACTCTTATCCTAACCCTAACCCTAACCCTAACCCTCACACTCACCCTCACCTTATCCCTAATCCTAATCCTAACCCTAACCTTAAACACCAACCTAAACCTCACCATAACCTTAACCCTAACACTAACCCTTACTCTAACCCTCACCCTAATCTTAACTCTAACCCTAAACATCACCCTCATTCTAATCCTAAATTTAACCCTAACCCTAAACCTCACCCTAATCCTAAACCTCACACTAACACTTACCCACACCCTAACACTGACCCTAACCCTTAAACTAACCCTCACACTAACCCTAACCATCACCCTAAACCTAAACCTCATCCTAACCCTAACACTAAAACTCAACCTCACCCTAACCTTAATGATAACCCTAACACTCACCCTCACACTCACTCTCACCCTAACCCTAACCCTCAAAATCACACTCACCCTAACACTGACCCTAACCCTCATCCTAAACCTAACCCTCACTCTACCTCTAAGGCTAAACCTCACCCTCACCCTCAAGTTAAACCTAAACCTATCACTAACCCTCAACCTAATACTAACCCTAACCCTAATGCTAACCCTAAACCTCACCCTCAACCTAACCCTCACCCTAACTTTAACCCTACCCCTAATCCTCACTCTATCCCTGACCCTAAACCTAAGCCTCACCCTCACCCTAGCTATCACCCTAACCCTAACCCTAACCCTCACCCTCACCATAATCCTAATGCTAAACCTACACTCACCCTCACCCTCAACTTCACCCTAACCGTAACTCTAACCCTAATCGTCACCTATCCCTAACACAAACCTTCAACCTCACCCTAGCCCTCACACTAACCCTAACCCTAAACCTCACCCTAAACCTAACCCTAACCTTCACCCTAACTCTAACCCTCACCCACACCATAATCTTCACCCCAACCCTAACCCTAACCCTCACACACACCCTAGCCCTCACACTCTCTCAACCCTAACCCTACCCCTCACCCTCAGCCTCACCATAAATCTAACCCTAAACCTCACCCTAAGCCGCTCCGTAACTCTCACCCTAATCCTAGCCCTAACCCTCACCCTAACTCTAACCCTCATCATCACCCTCACCCTCATGCTAACCCTAACCCTAACATTAACCCTGACCCTAAACATAACCATCACCCTAACCCTAAACCTCACCCTAACCCTAAATTTCACCCTAAACCTCACCCTAACCTAATGCTAATTCTAACCCTTACCCTCACCCTCACCCTAACCCTCACACTAACCCTTACCTTCACCCTCACTCTAAACCTAACCCTAAACGTCCCCCAAAACCTAACCCTCACCCTCACCCTAACCCTTAGCGTCACCCTACACCTCACCTTAACCCTAAGCCTAACGCTCACCCTAAACCTCACCCTAGCCCTAAAACTATTCCTAAACCTAACCCTCATCCTAACCCTCACCCTAACCCTTACTCTCACTCTAAACTTAACCCTCACCCTAACCCTCATACTAAACCTAAAACTAACCCAAACCCACATCCTAATGCTATCCCTAACCCTAAAGCTCACCCTGAACCTAATCTTCACCCACATCCTGACCCACAACCTCAGCCTAACTATAACCCTAACCCTAACCCTATCCATAAACCTCACCATAACCCTCACCCAAACCCTAACTAAACACTAACCCTCACACTAACCCTAACCCTGACCCTAACCCTAACCCTAACCTTCACTCTAAACCTCACCCTAACACTAACCCTAACCCTAACCCTCATCCTATACCTCACCCTAACCCTAAACCTATCCTTAACCAAAACGCTCACCCTAACACTCACCCTAATATGAACCGTACCCCTCAACCTAACACATCCTAAACTTAACACTAACCCCAAACCTCACCCTAACCCTAACCCTAACACTCACCCTAACCCTAAACTTCACCCTCACCCTCACCCTAATCCTCAGCTTAACCCTAACCCTAATCTTAACCCTAACCCTCACCCTCATCCTAACTCTCACCCTAACCCTAATCCTAACACTCAACCTCACCCTCACCCTCACCCTAACCCTAACCCTCACCCTAACCCTAACCTTAACCTTAATCCTAACTCTCTCCCTAACCCTCATGCTAACCCTAACTCTAACCCTAACCGTAACCCTAAACCTCACCCTTACCCTAACCCTACCCTAACCCTTACTCTCACACTCACACTGACCCTCACCCTGAATCTTACCCTCACCCTAACCCTCATCCTAACCCTCACTCTTTCCCTAACACTAACCCTCAAACTAACCCTAATGCTCACCCTAACCCTCATCCTGAATCTCAACCATACCCTAAACTTAACCCTGACTCTAACCATAAATGTAACCCTAACCATTCACTTACACCCTAACACTCACTGTAACCCTTAACCTTTCATTAAACCTAACCCTTACCCATACACTACCCCTCAGTCAAACCCTCACCCTCACCCTCAGCCTAACCCTAAGCCTAACCCTAACCCTAACCCTAACCCTCACACTCACCCTCCCCCTAACCCTAACCCTAAGCCTCACCGTCACCCGAAACCTCACCCTAACCCTTACCGTAACCCTAACCCTCACCCTAACCCTAACGCTCACCCTAACCCTAAACCTCAACCTAACCCTTACACTCACACTAACACTAAGCGTAACCCTAACACTAACTCTCACACTAACACTCACCCTAAACATCAACCTATCCCTAACCTTAACCCTAACCCTCATCCTAACCCTCACCCTCAGCCTAACCCTAAGCCTAAGCCTAACCCTAACCCTAACCCTCAGAGTCACCCTCACCCTAACCATAACCCTACTCGTCACCCTCACCTTCAACCTCACCCTAACCCTAACCCAAACCCTCAAACCAACCCTCACCCTCAACCTCACCCTAACCCTCATCCCAAACATAACCCTAACCCTAAACCTCACCCTAATCCTCACCTAACACTAACCCTCACCCTAACCCTAACCCTGACCCTAAACCTAACCCTCAACCTACCCCTTACCCTCAACTTAACACTAAGCCTAACCCTAACACTAACCCTCACACCAACCCTAAACCACAACCTCAACCTAACCCTCACCCTAGCCCTAAAACTAACCCTCAACCTAACCCTCACCCTTACCCTAGCTCTCACACTAACCCTAATCCTAACCTCTACCCTCACCCTAAACCTAACCCTCAACATAACCCTAACCCTAACCCTCATCCAACCCTCACCCTAACCCTAACCCTAACCCTCACCCTAACCCTCACCCTATCCTAACCCTAACATTCACCCTAAACCTCACCCTAACCCTAATGCTAACCCTAAACCTTACCCTCACCCTAATCCTCAACCTAACCCTTAACCTCACCCTAACCCTAACTCTAACACTAACCCTCAACCTCACCCTAAGCCTCACCCTAAACGTAACCCTCACACCAACACTTACCCTCACGCTAACCCTCACCCTAACGCTAACCCTAACGCTAAACCTCACCTAACCCGCAACCTCAACTTAACCGTAACCCTAACCCTAACAATAACCCTAACCCTAAACCTAATCCTTACCCTAACCCACACACTCACCCTCACCTTCACCCTAACCCTAACACTAACCCTCTCCATAACCCTAATCCTCACCCTAATCCTAACCCTCACACTCACCCTAACACTTACCCTCACCCTAACCCTCACTCTAACCCTAAACCTAACCCTAAACTTCACCTTAAGCCTTACCCTAAACCCAACAGTAACGGTAACCCTCAAACTAACCCTGAACCTCACCCTAAACCTAACCCTACCCCTCACCCTAACCATCATCCTAACCCTAACCCTAACCCTCACCCTAATCCTAAACCTAACCCTAAACCTCACCTGCACCCTAACACTCACACTCACCCACACCCTCACCCTTAGACTCAAACTCACCCTAACCATCACCCTATCCCTAACCCTCAATCTAACTCTAAGCCTATCACTCCCCCTAATCATAACCCTCACCTTCACCCTCACCCTCAGCCTAAACCTAACCCCAATCCTAACCCTAACCCTAACCCTCACCCTCACCATAACCCTAACCATAATGCTCACACTCAACATAACCAAAACCCTCACACTCACCCTCACCCTCAGCTTAAACCTAAGCCTAACAATAACCCTAACCCTAACCCTCATACTCACCCTCACACTAAACCTAATCCTAACACTAAACTTAACCCTCTAACTCACGCTCACCCTCACCCTCACCCTAAACCTAACCCATACCCTCAACCGAACCCGAACCCGAACCCTCACCCTAAACCTCTACCTAAACATCACGGTAAACCTAACCATCACCCTAACCCTTAGCCTAACCCTACCCCTAACTCTAACCCTCACCCTAACCCTAACCTCCAACCTTAACCTAACCCTCACCCTAACACTAACGCTAATCCTCACCCTAACCCTAACCTCCAACCTTAACCTAACCCTCACCCTAACACTAACGCTAACCCTCACCCTAACCCTAACCAACATGCTCACAGTCACCCTCAGCCTAACCCTAACCCTTAACCTAACCCTATCCCTAACCCACACACTCACTCTCACCCTAAACCTAACCCTAAGTCTCACCCTCACCCTCAAACTCAACCTAACCCTAACCCAACCCTCAACTGAACCCTCACCCTCAGACTCACCCTAACCCTCACCCTCACCCTAAACATCACCCTAAACCTAACCCTCACCCTTACCCTCACCCTAGCCCTAACCCTCATACTAACCCTAAACCTCAACCTAAACCTAACCCTCAACCTAACCCTTACCTCACCCTAACACTAAGACTAAACCTAACATGAACCCTCACTGTAACCCTAAACTTTACCCTAATCCTAACCTTCACAATAACCCCAACCCTCACCCTAACCTTAACCCTAACCCTACCACTCACCCTAACCCTCACTCTAACCCTAAACCCAACCCTAACCCTCAACCTCACCGTCACCCTAACACTCACCCAAACCTAAATCTCACCCAAACCCCACACCTCATACTCTTCCTTACCCTCACCCTCACTCTAACACTCACCTTCATCCTCATCCTAACCCTCACCCTAACCCTAACCCTATCAGTCACCCTCACCCTCACCATCAGCCTAACACTAAACCTAAGAGTCCTCCTAACCTTAAACCTCACCCAAACCCTCAGCTTAACGCTAAACCTAACCCTCACTTTCACCCTAACCCAAACCCTCACCGACACCCTAAAATTCACCCTAACCCTAATCCTAACCCTACCCCTCTCCCTAACCCTAACCCTAACCCTCACCCTAAAACTTACCCTCAGCCTAACCCTCATCCAAACTCTAAACCTAAACCTAACCCTCACCTAAAACATCATCCTAACCCTAAACCTAATGCCAACCCTCAAACTAACCCTAACCCAAATCCTAACCCTAACCCTACTCCTCATCCTAACCATCATCCTAACCCTAACCCTAACCCTCACCCAGCCCTAAACCTAACCCTAAACCTCACACGCACCCTAACACTCACGCTCACCCTCACCCTAACCATTACCCTATCCCTAGCCCTCACTCTAACCCTAAGCCTAACACTCACCCAGCCCTAAACTTCACGCGAACTATCACCCTCAGCCTAACCCTAACCCTAACCCTAAAATTCACGCTAACGCTCACCCTACCCCTAATCCTCAACCTAACCCTAATCCTACCCCTCATCCTAAGCATCATCCTAACCATAAACCTAACCCTCACCCTCACCCTAAACCTAACACTTACACTCACCCGCACCATAACACTCACCCTAGCCCTCACCCTAACACTCACCCTCACCCTAACCTTCACCCTATCCCTAACACTCACCCTCACCTTAAGCCTAACCCTCGCCCTAACCCAAAACTTCACCCTCAACCTCACCCTCAGCCTAACCCTAAGCCTATTCCTAACCCTAACCCTCACCTTAACCCACACCCTCACCCTAAACCTAACCCTCACTCACCCTAACCCTAAACCTCACACTCACCCTCACCCTCAGCCTAAACCTAAGCCTAACCTTAACCCTAACCCTAACCCTCACATTCACCCTCACCCTAAACCTAACCCTAACACTCAACCGAACCCTTACCCTTAGCCTAACCCTCACCCTAACCCTCAACCTCACCCTCACTCTCAGGCTCATCCTAACACCAATCCTAACCCTAACCCTCACACTCAACCTTATCCTCACCCTCACCCTAACCATAAGCCTAACAATAACCCTAACCCTAACCCTGTACCTAACCCTCACCCTAACCCTAACACTCACACTAAGACTTTCCCTCACCCTCACCCTCATCTTAACCCTAAGCCTAACCCTAACCCTCACCCTAACACTCACCTTAACACTAAACCTAAACCTAAACCTCAATCTAACAGTAACTCTAACCCTCACCCTTACTTTATCCTCAACCTAACCCTAACCCTCACATTAACCATAAGGCTCACCCTAACTCTAACCCTACCCCTCACCTTAACCCTCACCCTAATTCTAACCTAAACCCCTAACCTAACCCTCTCTCTAAACCTAACCATAACCCTCTCCCTCACCCTAACCCTCACCTAATCCTCACCCTAACCCTAAACCCTACCTAACCGAGACCCTGACCCTCAACCTGGCCCTCACCTTCACCCTAACACTCACCCTCACTCTACCCCTCACCCTAACCATAACCCTAATCCTAAACCTCACACTTACCCTCAACCTCACCCTCAGCCTAACCCTAACCCTAAAGCTAATCCTAACCATAACCCTCACCATCAACCTAACCCTCACCCTTAACACTTACCCTCATACTCAAACTAACCCTAACCGTAACCCTCACACTAAACCTAACCCTCACGGTAAACCTAACCCTAACCCTCACCATATCCCTCTCTGTAAACCTAACCCAAATCCTCACCCTAACCCTAATCATCACCCTCATCGAGCCATCACCCTAACCCTAACCCACAGCCTAAAACTCAACCTCACCCCACCCTCAAACTAACACTAAGGCTAACTCTCACCCTAACCCTAACCCTCACCCTAAACCTAACCCTCACCCTATCCCTCAACATAACCCTAACCCTAAGAATCACCCTCACTCTCACCTTAACCCGAACCCTAATCCTAAACCTCAACCTAAACCGAACCCTTACCCTAACTCTAATACTCACCTTAAAAGTTACAATCACCCTAACACTAACCCTAACCCTAACACTAAGCCTCCCACTAACCCTAACATTCACCCTAAGCCTAACCCTAACCCTAACCCTAAACCTCACCCTCACCCTAAACCTAACCCTATACCTAACCCATACCCTCACCCTCACCCTCAACCTCACCCTCACCCTAAACCTAACCCTAACAATAACCCTAACCCTAATCCTAAACCTAACCCTCACCCTAACCCTAACCCTCTTGCTAACCCTCATCCTCACCCTCACCGTCACCCTTAATTCATCCTCACCCTATCCGTAACCCTCACATTAACCCTAATGATCACCCTAAACTTAACAGTACACCTCACCCGAACCCAAACCCTAACCCTAACCCTAACCCTAAACCTAACCCTCACCTAAACCTAACCGTAACCCTCACCATCACCCGAACCCTCACCCTAAACCTAACACTCACCCACACCCTAAACCTAAAGCTCACCCTCACCCTAACCCTCACCAAATCCTCATCCTAACCTTAACCATTATCTAACAAAGACCCTCAACTTCACCCTAACCTTCACCCTAACCCTCACCCTCACCCTAGCCCTCACCCTAAACGTAACCGTAACCCTAAACCTCACCCGCACCCTCACCCTCATGCTGTCTTACCCCAACCCTACCCCTAATCCTAAACCTAACCCTCAACCTCATCATAACCCTCACCACAACCCTTACCCTCACCCTCACCCTACCCCTAACCTTAACCCTCACACTAAACCTAACCCTCACCCTAAACCTAATGCTACCTCTCACCCAAAACCTAAACCTAAACCTAACCCTAACCCTCACTCTAACGCTAACCCTAACCCTAACCCCAAACCTAACCCTAACCCCAACCCTAACACTCACCCTCACCATCACCCTAACACTCACCCTAACCCTCACCCTTACCCTCACCCTAATTGTAACCCTAACCCTAACCCTCACCCTCAGCCTAACCCTCACCCTGAACCTTAACCTCACCCTCACCCTAACCCTAAACCTCACCCTAACCCTAACCCTAACCCTAAACTTCACCCTAGCCTTCACCCTTACCCTAATTCTAACCCTCACCCTCAACCTAACCCTAACCCTCATCCTCACCCTAAACCTCATATTAACCCTAACCCTAATCTGCAATCTAACCATCACACTAACCCTAACAGGAACCCTTAACGTAACCCTCACCCTAACCCAAACCCTCACCCTTATCTTCAACCTCAACCTCAGCCTAACCCTCACCTTTACCCTTACCATCACCCTCACCCTCACCCTAACCCTCACCTTCACCGTCACCTGCAGCATAACACTAACGCTATCACTATTCCTAAACCTAAACCTCACCATCACCCTAAGCATCACCCTAATTCTTACCCTCCCACTAATCCTAACCCTAACCCTAACCCTAACTCTCACACTAAACCTAACCCTCACCCTAACCGTAACCCTACCCCTTATTCTAACCCTCACCTTAACCTTAACACTAACCCTCACCCCAACCCTTACCCTAAACCTAACCCTAAACCTCAGCCAAACCCTCACCCTAACCCTAAGCATAACCATAAACCTAACCCTCACACTAACACTCACCCTAAACCTAACCCACACCCTAACCCTAAAACTCACTGTAATCCTCACCCTAACCCTCAATTTCACCCACACCCTCACCCTAACCCTCACCCTAACCCTAATGCTAACTCTGACACTCACCCTAACCCTCATGCTATCACTTACCCACACCACAAAACTAACCTTAACCTTAAACCTCACCCTCACCCTAAACCTCACCCTAACCCTAAACCTAATCCTAACCCTCACCCTTACTCTAACCCTAACCCTAGCCCTAACCCTCACCTAAACCTAACCCTAACCTTCAACGTCACCCTAACCATCACCATCAACCGAACCCGAACCCTAACCCTAACCCTCACCCACACCCTAACCCTCAAGCTCACCCTCACCCTAAACCTCACCTAATCCTCACCCTAACCCTAAACATTAACTAACCAAGACCCTCATCCTAACTCTCAACTTCACCATAACCCTCACCCTCACCCTAGCCCTCACCCTAAACATAACCATAACCCTAACACTAAACCTTACGCTCACCCTCACCCTCACCCTCAGCCTAAACCTAACCCTATCCCTAATCCTAACCCTAACCCTCACCCTCACCCTAACGCTCACCATAACCCTTAACCTCACCCTCACCCTCACCCTAACCGTAACCCTCACACTAAACCTAACCCTCAACCTAAACCTAATCCTACCCCTCACCCTAACCCTCACCCTAAACTTAACCCTAACACTAACCTTCAGCCTCAAGCTAGCCCTCACCCTAACCCTAATTCAAACCCTAACCCTCATCCTCACCATAAACCCCACATTAACCCTAACCCTAATCCTCAATCTAACCCTAACCCTAACCCTTCCCCTAACTCTCAACCTCAGCCTAACCCTCAACGTTACTCTTACTGTCATGCTTACCCTAACACTCACCCTAACCTGAACCCTCATCCTAAACCTATGCCTAAGCCTAAACCTACCCCTATCCCTCAGCTTCACCTTAGCTCTAACCCTAATCTTAATCCTAACCCTAACCCTAACCCTAATCCTAACCCTAACCGTAAGGCTAACCATCACCCTAAGCCTAATCCTCTCCCCCACCGTCACCCTCAGCCTAACCCTAAGTCTAAGCCTAATCCTAACCCTAACCCTCACACTCACCCTCACCCTAAACCTAATCCTAACACTAAACCTAACCCTAAACCTCAACCTAAACCTCACCCTAAACCTAACACTAACCCTAACCATAACCCTCACCCTAACCCTCCCCCTCAACCTAACTCTAACTCTAAAACTTACCCTCACCCTATCCCTAATCCTAACCTTAAACCTAACCTCACCCTAACCCTAACTCTAACTCTCATCCTCACCCTCACCCAAACCATAACTATAACCCTAACCCTAACATTAACACTAATCCTAAACCTAAAACTAACCTGAACCCTAACCCTAACCTTCACCCTCTAACCATAACACTTACAATGGCCCTAACCCTAATCTTAACCATCTCCCTCACCCTAACCCTAAGCCTAACCCTCACCCTCACCCTAACCATAACCCTGACCCTCACTGTAACCCTAACCTTCATATTAACCCTCACCCTAACCCTAAACCTAACCCTCACCCTAACCCTTAACCTCACCCTAATCCTAACACTAAGCCTAACCTAAACCTCACCCTAAACCATACACTCATCCTAATCGTAACCCAAACCCTAAAGCTCAACCTAACCCTCACCGTAACCCTAACCCTAAACCTAACCCTAAACCTCACATTAAACCTAACTCTCACCCTAACCGTAACCCTACCCCTCACCCTAAACCTCATGCTAGCTCTAAACCTCACACTTACCAGAACCCTAACCCTAACCCTAACCTCGCCTTCAAGCTAAGTCTAACCCTAACCCTAAGCCTAACACTTACACTAACCCTAAGCCTAAACCTTTCCATAACCCTAAAACTTAACTTCACGCTCTCCCTCAGCCTAACCCAAAGCCTAACCCTAACACTAACCCTCACACTCACCCTCACCCTAACCCTAATCCTAAACCTATCCCTAAACCTAACCCTAACCCTAGCCCTAATGCTAACCCTAACCCTAACGCTAACACTAACCCTAACCCTAACCCTCACCCTAACAGTCACCCTAACCCTAACACTAACCCTAAAACTCACAGCCACCCTAACCCTAACTCTAACGCTAACCCTAACCTTAAATCATACCCTAACCCTAACCCTGACCTTCAACCTCAACCTCACCCTCACAATAAACTTAACCCTAACCCTAACCCTAACAATAACACTAACCCTAACACTAAACCTCACACTAACCATATCCCTCACCCTAACTCTAACCCTCACCCTAGAACTTACCCGCACCCTAACACTAACCCTTCCACTAACCCTAACCCTCACCATAACCCTAAACCTCATCCTAACCCTAGCCCTAACCCTAACGCTCACCATAACCCTAATTGTAACCCTAACCCTCACCCTAACCCTAACCCTGATCCTCACCCTACACCTCAAACTAACCCTAAAACTAATCCTCAATCTAACCCTCACCCTCACACTAAACCTAACCCTAACCCTTCCCCTAACCCTCACCCTAATCCTAACCCTCAACCTAACCCTAACCCTCACCCTCACCGACAACCTCAGCCTAACCCTAAGCCTAACCCTAAACCTAAACCTAACCCTAAACCTCACACTCACCTTCTCCCTAACCCTAATCCTAATTCTAACCCTAACCCTAACACACACCCTCACCCTAACCCACAGGCTAAACCTAAAACTAACACTAACATTAACCCCAACCCTCACCCTAAACCTATCTCTAACCCTAACCCTCAAACTCACCCTGACCCTATCCCTAACCCTAACACTAAACCTCACCCTAACCCTAACTCTAAATCTCAACCTCACCCTAGCCCTCAACCTAACCCTAGTCCTAAAACTAACGCTAACCCTCACCGTAACCCTACCCTAATCCTCATTCTAACAATAACCCTCACCCTCAACCTAACCCTCAGCCTAACGCTAACCCTAACCCTAAACCTAACTCTAACCCAAACACTCACCCTCACCCTAACACTAATCCTAACAATAAACCTAACCCTAACCTGCACCCTTACCCTCACCCTAACCATAAACCTAAAATTAACCCTAACCCTGACCCTCATCCTAACCCTCACACTAACCCTAACTCTAACCCTAAACCTCACACTCACCCTAACCATAATTCAAACTCTAACCCTAACCCTAAACCTTACCCTAACACTAACCCTCACCCTCACCCTCACTGTAACCCTAAAGTTAAGCCTAAAAATAACCCTAAACCTAACCCTAACCCTCACCCTAACCATAACCCTCACCCTAAACCTAACACTCACCCTAACACTTGCCCTCACCCTTACCCTAACCCTAACTCTAACACTAACTCTGACAGTAACCCTAAATCTCACCCTAATCCTAAACCTCACCCTAAACCTAACCTCACCCTCACCCTAGCCCTCAACCGAAACCTAATTCTAATCCTAACCCTCACCCTAATCTTAACCCTCATCCTCACCCTAAAACTCCCACTAACCCTAACCCTAATCCTCAATCTAACCCTCACCCTCACCCTAACCGTCACCCCAACCCTTATCCTAACCCTCACCCTAATCCTAACCATCACCCTTAGGGGAACACACCTTCAGACTAACCCTCAACTTTACTCTTACCATCACCCTCACCCTAACCCTCACCCTAAATCTAACCCTCATCCTAACACTCACCCTAACCCTAACCCTATCCATCAACCTAACACTAACCCTCACCCTCACCCTCACCCTCAGCCTAACCCTGAGCCTAAGCCTAATCCTAAACATAACCCTCACCCTCACCCTAGCTCTCACCCTAAACCTAATCCTAACAATAACCCTCATCCTAATCCTCACCCAAACCCTAACACTAACCATCACCCAAAACCTATTCCTCACCCCAGCCTAACCCTCAGCCTAATCCTAAGCTTAAGACTAAGCCTAACCCTAACCCTCACCATCACCCTAGCCCACACCCTAACCCTCATCCAAACCATAACCCTCATCTCTACCTTCACCCTAAACCTTAAACCTAAACCTCACACTAACCCTAACCCTAACCCTCAACCTAACCCTAACACACACGCATACAGTAACCCTAACCCTAACACTCAGCCTAACCCTAAACCTAACCCGAACCCTAAACCTTACACTAAACCTAACCCTAACCTTAACCCTCACCCTAGTCCTCAAACTAACCAGAATCCTAACCCTATACCTCATCTGAACCCTCACCCTAACCCTAACCCTAACACTCACCCTAACCCTAACCCTCCCCTAACCCTCAGCCTAACCCTAAGCCTAAGCCTAACCCTAAACATAACCCTCACCCTCACCCTCACCCTAACCATAATCCTAAATGTAATCCTGTTCCTAAACCTAACCCTCACCCTAACCCTCACCCTAACCCTAACCTTAACACTAATCCCAACACTAACCCTCACACTAGCCCTCACCCTATCCCTAACTCTAACCCTAAACATCACCCTCACCCTAACACTAAACCTCACTTTCAACCTCACCTGAAACCTAAGCTTAACCCTAACCCTAACACTAACCCTCACACTCACCCTCACCCTAACCCTAAACCTAATCCCAGTCCTAACCCTAAACCTCACCCTAACCCTAACCCTCACCCTAACCCTAAACCTAACACTAACGCTAACTCTAACCCTTACCCTAACCCTACCCCTCATCCTAACCATCATCCTAACCCTAACCGTAACCCTCACCCAGCCCTAAACCTAACTCTAAACCTCACCCGCACCCTAACACTCACGCTCACCCTCACCTAACCATCACCCTATCCCTAGCCCTCACCCTAACCCTAAGCCTAACCCTCACCCTAACCCTAAACTTCACCCTCACTATCAACCTCAGCCTAACCCTAACCCTAATCCTAACACTAAACTTCACCCTAACACTCACCCTACCCCTAACCCTCACCCTAACCCTAACCCTACCCCTCATCCTAACCATCATCCTAACCTTAAACCTAAACCTCAAGCTCACCCTAAACCTAACCCTTAACCTCACCCGCACCATAACACTCACCCTAACCCTCACCCTAACACTCACCCTCACCCTAACCATCACCCTATCCCTAACCCTCACCCTCTCCCTAAGCCTAACCCTCACCCTAACCCTAAACCTCACCCTCACCCTCACCCTCACCGTCAGCCTAACCCTAACCCTAATCCTAACCCTAACCCTAACCTTAACCCTCACCCTCACCCTAAACCTAAGCCTAACATTAACCCAAACCCTAACCCTCACACTCACCCTCACCCTAAAAATAAGGCAAACCCTCAACCAAGCCCTCACCCTCACCCTCACGGTAACCATCACCCTCACCCTAAACATCACACTAAACCTAAGCCTCAGTCTAACCCTTAGCCTAACCCTCACCCTAACCCTCACCCTCACCCTCACCCTCAGGCTCACCCTAACCCCAATCCTAACCCTAACCCTCACACTCACCCTTATCCTCACCCTCATCCTAACCGTAACCCTAACAATGACCCTAACCCTAACCCTGAACCTAACCCTCACCCTAACCCTAACCCTCACGCTAACCCACGCCCTCACGCTCACCCTAATCTTAATCCTAAGCCTAACGCTAACCCTCACCCTAACCCTCACCTTAACACTAAACCTAACCCTAAACCTCATTCTAACAATAACCCTAACGCTCACCCTTACTTTATCCCCACCCTAACCCTAACCCTCACATTAATCATAATGCTCAATCTAACCCTAACCCTACCCCTCAACCTAACCCTCACCCTAATTCTAACCTTACCCCCTAACCTAACCCTCTCTCTAACCCTAACCATAACCCTCACTCTCACCCTAACCCTCACCTAATCCTCACCCTAACCCTAACCCCTACCTGAGACCCTCACCCTCAACCTCGCCCTCACCTTCACCCTAACACTCACCCTCAGCCTACCCCTCACCCTAAACCTAACCCTAATCCTAAACCTCATACTCACCCTCACCCTCACCCTCAGACTAACCCTAACCCTAAAGCTAATCCTAACCATAACCCTCACCATCACCCTAACCCTCACCCTTAACACTTACCCTTACCCTAACCCTAACCCTAACCCTAATCCTCACACTAAACCTAACCCTAACCCTCTCTGTATCCCTCTCCCTAAACCTAAACCTAACCCTCACCCTAACACTAATCATCACCCTCATCTAGCCATCACCCTAAACCTAACCCACACCCTAAACCTCACGCTCACCCCACCCTCAAACTAACACTAAGGCTAACTCTCTCCCTAACCCTAACCCTCACCCTAAACCTAACCCTCACCCTATCCCTCAACCTAACCCTAACTCTAAGAATCACCCTCACTCTCACCTTAACCCGAACCCTAATGTTAACCCTCAACCTAAACCTAACCCTCACCCTAACCCTTACACTCACCCTAACACTAATCCTAACCCTAACACTAAGCCTCACACTAATAACACTCACCCTAAGCCTAACACTAACCCTAACCCAAACCCTCACCCTCACCCTAAACCTAACCCTAACCTTAACCCACACCCTCACCCTCACCCTAAATCTAACCCTAACAATAACCCTAACCCTAATCCTAAACCTAACCCTCAACCTTAGCCTAACACTCACGCTAACCCTAGTCCTCACCCTTACCCTCACCTTAACCCTAAGCCTAATCCTAACCCTCACCCTCACCCTCACCTTAACACTAAAGCTAACTCTAACCCTCACCCTAACAATAAACCTAACCCTAACCCTCACCCTAACCGTCAACCTTACTTTATCCTCACCCTATCCCTAACCCTCACATTAACCCTAATGCTCACCCTAAACTTAACAGTACACCTCAACCGAACCCGAACCCTAACTCTAACCCAACCCTAAACCTAACCCTCACCTAAACCTAAACCTAACTCTCAACGTTACCCTAACCCTCACCATCACCTGAACCCTCACCCTAACCCTAACACAAACCCACACCCTAACCCTAAAGCTCAACCACACCCTAACCCTAATCTAATCCTCACCCTAACCTTAACCATTAGATAACAAAGACCCTCACCCTCACACTAACCTTCACCCTAAACCTCACTCTCACCCTAGCCCAAACCCTAAACGTAACCGTAACCCTAAACCTCACCCGCACCATCACCCTCATGCTCAACCTTACCAGAACCCTACCCCTAATCCTAGCCCTAAACCTCAACCTCATCATAGCCCTCACCATAACCCTTACCCTCACCCTCACCCTACACCTAACTGTAACCCTAACACTAAACCTAACACTCACTATAAACCTAACCCTACCCCTCACCCCAATCCTTGACCTAAACCTAACCCTAACCCTCACCTTAACGCTAACCCTCACCCTCAACCTAGCCCTCACCCTAATCCTAACCCTCATGCTAAAGCTCACCTTCACACCACCCTCAAACTAACCCTAACCCTAACACTAACCCTAATCCTAACACTCACCCTAACCCTAACCCTCAACCTAACTCTAACCCTCATCATAACCCGAAGCCTAACCCTCCCCCTCACCCTAACCCTAAATTTAACCCTACCATAACCCTCACCCTAAGACTCACCCTAACACTAACCCTAATCCTAACCCTCACCCTTACCTTAACCCTCACCCTAAACCTTCACCTCATCCTCACCCTAAACCTCACACTAAACCAAAACCTCATTCTAACTCTAACCCTAACCGTCACCCTCACCCTCACCCTCACGCTAACCCTAACCCTAACTCTCACCCTAACCCTAAAACTCACTCTAACCCTAAACCTAACCCTCACCCTCACCACAACCCTACTGCTAACTATAACATTCAGCCTATCTCTCACGATATCACTTACCCACACCATGAACCTAAACCTAACCCTCACCCTCACCCTCACCCTAAGCCTCACCCTAACCCTAACCCTAATCCAAACACGAAACCCTTAACCTAGCCCTAGACTGAACCCTAACCCTCACCCGAAACCTTAACCCTAAACCTAAACCTAACCCTCAAGCTAACAGTCACCTTATCCCTCACCCTATCCCTAACCCTATTCCTCACACTAACCCTCACCCTAAACCTTATCCTCACCCTCACCCTAACCCTAACCCTAACGCTAACCCTCAGAATAAATCTAACCTCACCCTAAACCTAACCTTATCCTTCACCCTAACCCTCATCCTAAACCTAAACCTAACCCAAAACCTCTCCCTAACCCTAATCCTAACCCTAACCCTCACCTTCATCATAATTCTAACCCTAACTCTAACCCTAACTCTCACCCTCACCCTCACCCTCAGCCTAACCCTAACCCTCACACTAACCCTAATGCTCACGCTAACCCTCAACCTAATCCTCACACTAACCCTAACACTAACCCTTACACTAACCCTAACCCTAAACCTCACCAAAACCCTCAATAACCCTAAACCTAGCCTTAACCCTAACTCTTACCCTTACCCTAACACTAACCCTAATCCTCACCCTTACCCTAACCCTCACCCTAAACCTAATCCTCCCCTAAACCTTACACTCACCCTAACACTAAGCCTAAACCTAACACCAAACCTCACACTAACCCTTAATCTCAGCCTAAACCTAACCCTCAACCTAAACCTAACCCTAACTCTAATCCTCACCCTCACCTTATCCCTCACATTAACCCTTTTCCTAACCCTAACCCTAACCCTCACCCTAACCCTAACCCTCTCCCTTTCCGTAACCCTCACCCTCACCAAAAACCTCACCGTTACCCTTACCTTACCCTCAACCTAACCCTCACACTAACCCAAAACCTCACACTAGCCTAACCAAAACACTCACACTAAAACTCACCCTAACACTAATGCTAACCCTAACACTCACCCTCAGCCTAAACCTCACCCTAACCCTTAACCTCACCCTAACCCTAACCCTAACCCTCAACCTCACCCTAAACCTCACCCTAAGCCTAACCCTCACCCTAACCCTTACCCTCACAATAACCCTCACCCTAACCCTAACCCTAAGCTAACCCTTAACCTCCCCCTAACACTGACTCTCACCCTAACCCTAATCTAAACCCAAACCCGCAACCTAACCCTCACACTAACCCTAACCCTAACCCTAACCTTCACAGTTATCCTAACCCTCACCCTAACCTTAACCCTACCCCTCACCCTAAACCTCATCCTAACTCTAATCCTAAACCTAACCCTAACCCTAAACCTCACCCTAACTCTAACACCCACCCTCACCCTCACCCTCAACATAACCCTAAACCTAACCCTAAACCTAAAAATAAACCTAACCCTAACCCTTATCCTAACCCTCACCCTAACCATAATGCTAACCCTAACACACACCCTGACCCTAATTCTCACCCTAACACTTATCCTCACCCAAAACCTAAACCTATCCCTAACCCTCAACCTAACCTTTACCCTCAACCTAACACTAAGCCTAACCCTAACACTAACCCTCACACTAACCCTATACTTCACCCTCACCCTAACCCTAACTCTAACCTTCACCCTAAACCTCACCCACACCCTAGCCCTCACCCTAACCCTAATCCTAACCCTAACCCTCACCCTAAACCTAACCCTCAACCTAACCCTAACCCTCACCCTCATCTAACCCTCACCCTAAACCTAACCCTAACCCTCACCCTAACCCTCACCTTAACCCTAAGCCTCACCTTAACCGTAACCCTAACCCTAACCCTAACAATAAACCTAACGCTAAACCTAAACCTAATCCTAAACATAACTCACGCCCTCAACCTCAACTTCACCCTAAACCTAACCTTCACCCTTTCCATAACCCTAATCCTCACCCTAACCCTAACCCTCACACTCACCCAAACCCTCATCCTAAAACTTACCCTCACCCTAACCCTCACCATAACCCTAAACCTAACCCTAACCCTCATCTTAACCCTCACCCTAACCCCAAACATAATGGTAACCCTCAAACTAAACCTGAACCTCACCCTAACCCTAACCCTACCCCTCATCCTACCCATTATCCTAACCCTAACCCTAACCCTCACCCTAACCCTAAACCTAACCCTAAACCTCATCCGCACCCTAACACTCACCATCACCTTCACCCTCACCCTAAGCCTCACCCTCACCCTAACCATCACCCTATCCCTAAACGTCACCCTAACCCTAAGCCTAACACTTACCCTAAACATAACCCTCACCCTCACCCTCACCCTCAGCCTAACCCTAAAATTAATCCTAACCCTAATCCTCACTCCAACCCTAACCCTAATGCTCACACTCAACTTAACCCTAACCCTCACACTCACCCTCACCCTCAGCTTAAACCTAAGCCTAAAAATAACCCTAACCCTCACACTCACCCTCTCCCCAAAACTAATCCTAACCCTAAACCTAGCCTTCTCATTCAACCTTATCATCACCCTTATCCTAACCCGAAACCTAACCCTCAAACGAACCCTCACCCTCACCCTCACACTAACTCTCTCCCTCAACATAAACATCACCCTAAACCTAACCCTCATCCTAACAGTTAGCCTAACCCTCACCCTAACCCTAACCCTCACCCTCACCCTCACCCTCAGGCTCACCCTAAACCTCATCCTAACCATAACCCTCACCTTCATCCTCACCCTAAACTGAACTGTAACCCTCACTCTAACCCTAACAATAACCCTAACCCTAACCCTAATCTTAACCCTCACTCTCACCCTAACAGTAAAACTAAGGGAAACCCTCACCCTAAACCTAACCCTAACTCTAAACCTCACCAGCACCCTCACCCTCACCCTCAGCCTAAATCTAACCCTATCTCTAATCATAAACTTAACCCTCACCCTCACCCTAACCCTCACCATAACCCTTACCCTCACCCACACCCTAACCTTAACCGTAAACCTCACACTAAACCTAAACCTTACCTTAACCCTCACCCTAAACATAATCCTAACCCTCATCATAACCCTACAGTTCACCCTCAACCTAGCCCTCACCCTAACCCAAAGCCTCACCCTAAACCTCACCCTCACACCAGCCTCAAATTAAACTTAACCCTAACCCTCACCCTAACCCTAACCCTCAGCCTAGCCCTCACCCTAAGCCTAAACCTAACCCATCATCCTCACCCTCATCCTCACTCTCAGCGTAACACTAATCCTATCCATATTCCTAAACCTAAACCCCACCCTTACACTAATTCTTACCCTCACACTAATCCTAACCCTAACCCTAACTCTCACACTAAACCTAACCCTCTTCATAACTGTAACCCTAACACTTACCCTAAACCTCACCCTAACCCTAACCCTAACCCTCATCCTAAACCTCAATGTCACCCTAAACCTGACCCTAACCCTAATCCTAACCCTAACCCTCACCCTAAACTTAACCCTCACCCTCACCCTAAACCTCACCCTAATCCTAACCATAATCCTCAGCCTAACCCACACCCTAATCCTAACCCCAACCCTAACCCTAAGCCTAAATCTCACCATAACCCTAATCCTAACCTCCACCGTAACCCTAATGTTCACCCTAACCCTAACCCTCATGCTCATACTCACCCTCTCCTTCAACCTAAGCCTAAGCCTAACCCTCACCCTCACCCTCACCTTAACACTAATCCTAACCCTAAACCTCACTCTAACAGTAACCCTAAACCTCAGCCTCACCCTAACCCTCACCCTTACTTTATCCTCACCCTAACCCTAACCCTCACATTAACACTAATACTCACCCTAACCATAACCCTACCCCTACCCCTAACCCTCAACCTTACTTTAACCCTAACCCTAAACCTCACCTAACCCTAACCCTAACCCTCACCTAACCCTAACGCTAACCTTCAACCTCACCCTAACCCTCACCATCACCCGAACCTGCACCCTCACACTAACCCTCACCTAATCCTCACACTAACCCTAACATTACCTAACCAATACCCTCACCCTCACACTCACCTTCACCCTTACCCTCACCCACAGCCCAGCCATCACCCTAACCGTAACCGTAACACTAAACCTCACCCGCAACCTCATCCTCACCCTCTGCCGAACCCTAACCCTATCCCTAATCCTAACCCTAACCCTCACACTCAACCTCAACCTCTCCATAACCCTTACCTCACCCTAACCCTAACCGTAACCCTCACACTAAACCTAACCCTCACCCTAAACCTAACCCTACCCCTCTCCCTTACCCTCACATTAAACCTAACTCAAACCCTCATCCTAAACCTAACCCTCACATTCACCCTAGCCCTCACCCTAACCCTTTCCCTCACCCTAAATCTCAACCTCATACCACCCTCAAACTAACCCTAACCCTAACCCTCACCCTAACCTTAACCTCACCCTAACCCTAACCCTCACTCTAACCCTCACCCTAACCCTAAACCTAAAACTCACACTCACCCTCACCCTCACCATCACCCTCAGCATAACACTAATCATAACCCTAATCCTAACCCTAAACCTCACCCTCACTCTAACCGTCACCCTAATTCTTACCTTCACACTAATCCTAACCCTAACCCTAACCCTAACACTCACAATAAAACTAACCCTCACCCTAACCATAACCCTACCCCTTACCCTAACCCTCACCCTACACCTAATCCAATCCCTAACCCTAACCCTCACCCTAACCCTCACCCTAACCCTAACCCTAACCCTAACCCTCACCCTTACCCTAAACCTCACCCTAAGCCTTAACCTCATCCTCACCCTAAACCTCACACTATACCCAACCCTCACCCTAACTCTAACCCTAACCATCACCCTCACCCTTACCATCACGCTAACACTAACACTAACCCTCACCCTAACCCTAAAACTCACCTAAACCCTAACCCTAACCCTCACCCTAACCTTCACTCTAACTCTAATGCTAACACTAACACTCATACTAACCCTCATGCTATCACTTACCCACACGAAAAACCTAAACCTAACTTTAACCCTCACCCTCACCGTAACCCTCAACCTAACCCTAACCCTAACCCTAATCCGAAACCCTCACCCTAACCCTAACCCTAACTCTAACATTTATCTTAACGCTAACCCCCAACCTAGCGCTAACCCTTACCCTAACCCTAACCCTAACCCTCACCTAACCCTCAGCCTAACCGCAACCCTAATCCTGACCCTCAACCTAACCCTAACCCTCACCCTAACCCTTGCCCTCGCCCTAATACTAAGCTTAACCCTAACACCAACCCTACCACTAACCCTAAACCTCAGCCTAAGCCTAACCCTCACCCTAAACCTAACCCTAACCCTAACCCTCACACTCACCTTAGCCCTTTGCTAACCCTAACCCTCACTCCAACACTAACCCTCACCCTTACCATAACCCTCACCTCACCAAAAACCTCACCCTTACCTTTACCTTGCCCTCACCCTAAACCTTACCCTAACCCTTACCCTAACCATCACAATAACCCTAACCCTCACCCTAACCTTAACCCTAACACTCACCCTAAACCTCATCCTAACCCTAACCCTAAACCTAACCCTAACCCTAAAACTCACCCTAACCCTAACCCTCACCCTCAACATAACCATAAACCTAACCATAAACCTAAAAATAACACTAACCCTAATGTTTACCCTAACCTTCACCCTCATCCTAACCCTAACCCTAACCCTAACCCTCCCCTTACCCTAACATTCAACCTAACCCTTACCCTCACCATAACAGTAAGCCTAACCCTAACACTAACTCTCACAATAACCCTCATCCTAAACATCACCCTATCATTAAACCTAAACCTAACCCTCACCCTAACCCTCAGCCTAATACTAAGCCTAAGCCTAACCCTAACCCTCACCCTAAACCTAACCCTAACACTAACCCTCACCCTAAACCTAAACCTAACCCTCACACTAACCCTAACCCTCACCCTAACCCTAACCCTAAACCTCAGCCTAACCCTCATCCTAACCCTTAACTTAACCCAAACCCTCACCTTATCCCTAACCTTAACCCTAAACCTAAACCTCATCTTAACCCTAACATTCACCTAACACTCAGCCTAACTGTAACCCTAATCCTGAAACTCACCCTAAACCTAATTCTCACCCTAACCCTTGCCCTCACCCTAACACTAAGCCTAACCCTAACACCAACCCTCCCACTATCCCTAACCCTCAGCCTAAGCCCAAACCTCACCCGAAACCTAACCCTAACCCTAACCCTCACACTCACCTTAGCCCTCACACTAACCCTATTGCTAACCCTAACCCTCACTCTAACACTAACCCTCACCCTTACCGTAACCCTCACCTCAACAAAAACCTCACCTTTACCTTTAACTTACCCTCACCCTAAACCTCACCCTAACCCTAACCCTAACCTTCACAATAACCCTAACCCTCACCCTAACCTTAACCCTAACACTCACCCTAAACCTCATCCTAACCCTAACCCTAAACCTAACCCTAAACCTAAACCTCACCCTAACCCTAACTCTCACCCTCAATGTAACCATAAACCTAAAAATAACACTAACCCTAACCTTTACCCTAACCCTCACCCTCACCCTCACCCTAACCCTAAACCTAACCCTCCCCTTACCCTAACATTCAACCTAACCCTTACCCTCACCATAACGGTAAGCCTAACCCTAACACTAACTCTCACACTAACCCTCATCCTAAACATCACCCTATCATTAACCCTAACCCTAACCCTCACCCTAAACCTAACCCTCAGCCTAATCCTAAGCCTAAGCCTAAACCTAACCCTAACCCTCACAGTCACCCTCACACTAACCCCAACCCTAAGCCTCAAACTCACCCTCAACCTCACCCTAACCCTAACCCAAACCCTCAAAACAACCCTTACGCTGACACTCACACTAACCCTCTCCCTCACCCTAAACATCAGCCTAACCCTAACCCTCACTTTAATCCTCAGCACAACCCTAACCCTCACACTAACTGTAACCCTCAACCTAACCCTAACCCTCAACCTAACCCTTACCCTCACCCTAACACTAGGCCTAACCCTAACACTAAGGCTCACACTAACTCTTAACCTCACCATAACCCTAACCCTCACCCTAACCCTAACCCTAACCCTCTCCCTAACACTACCCCTCACAATAACCCTAATCCTAACCCTAACCCTCACCCTAAACCTAACCCACAACCTAACGCTAACCCTCACCCTCATCTAACCCTCATCCTAACCCTAACCCTACCACTCACCCTAACCCTCAACCTCACCCTCATCCTAACCCTAACCCTCAACCTAAACCTCACCCTCACCATAGCTTTCACTTTTACCGTAACCCTCAAACTCACCCTAACACTCAGCCTTACCCTTATTCTTACCCTCATCCTAACCCTCACCCTAACCCTAACCCTCATCCTAACTTAACCCTAACCCTCACCCTAGCCCTCACCCTAACCCTATGCTAAACCTAACCCTCACCCTAACCCTAACCATTAACCTCATCCTAACCCTAACCCTAAAACTAACCCTCACCCTCACCCTAAACCTCACCCTAACCCTAACCCTCATCCCAACACTTACCCTCACCCTAACCCTCAACCTAACCCTAACGCTAACGCTAAACCTCACATCACCCGCAACCTCACCCTAACCGTAATCGTAACCCTAACCCTAACAATAACACTAACCCTCACCCTAACCCTAACCTCACACTCACCCTAACCCTCACCCTAAAACTTATCCTCACCCTAACCCTCACCCTAACTCTAAACCTAACCCTAAACCTCACCCTAACCCAATCCCTAACCATAACCCTTAAACTAACCCTGAACTTCACCCTAACTCTAACCCTGCCCCTCATCCTAACCATCATCCTAACCCTAACTAAACTCCCACCCTGACCCTGAAACTAACCCTAAACCTCACCTGCAACCTAACAGTCACGCTCACGCTCACCCTCACCCTAACCCTAAGCATAACACTCATTCTAACCCTAACCGTCACCCTCATCTAACCCTCAGCCTATCCCTAACCCTAACCCTAACGCTCACACTCACCCTAACCCTAACCCTCACACTCAACCTCACCCTCAGCTTAAACCTAAGCCTAACAATAACCCTAACCCTAACCCTCACAATCACCCTCAACCTAAGCTTAACCCTAACCCAAAAGCTATCCCTCACCCTCACCCTCACCCTAAACCTAACGCAAACTCCCAAACGAACCCTCACCCTCAAACTCAAACTAACCCTCACACTCAACCTAAACTTCAACCTAAACCTAACCCTCACCCTAACCCTTAGCCTAACCCTCAACCTAACCCTAATCTTCACCCTCAACCTCACCCTCAGGCTCACCATAACCCTAATCCTAATCCTAACACGAAACCTCACCCTCACCCTCAACCTAAACCTATCCTTAACCCTGACTGTCACCCTAACCGTAACCTCCAACCTAACCCTAACCCTCACCATAAACCTAAAGCTAACCCTCACCCTAACCCTAACCCTCACCCTCACCCTCACCCTCAGCCTAAGCCTAACACTATCCCTCACCCTCACACTCACCATGACCATAAAACTAACCCTAAGCCTCACCCTCACTCTCAACCTCAGCCTAACACTATCCCAAACACTCACCCGAAACTTCACCCTCACCCTAACCTTTATCCTCACCCTAAACATCATCCTAAACCTAACACTCACCCTAAACCTAGCCCTCACATTAACCCTAACCCTCACCCTAACCCTACCTCTCAACCTAACCCTTACCTCACCCTAACACTAAGCCTAACCCTAACTTGAACCCTCACAGTAACCCTAAACCTCATCCTAACCCTCACAGTAACCCTAACCCTCACCCTAAACATAATCCTACCCCCCACTCTAACCCTAATCCCAACCCTAAACCTCACCCTCACCGTCACCCTAACACTCACCCTAACCCTAACCGTCACTGAAACCCTAACCCTCACACTCTCCAGAACCCTTATCTTCACTCTAACACTCACCCTCACCCTAAACATAACCTTAACCCTAACCCTCACCATAGCCCTAACCCTAACCGTCACACTAAGTGTAACCGTAACGCTCACCCTCACCCCAACCCTCACCCTTACCTTATCCTCACCCTAACCCTAACCCTCACACTAACTCTAACCTTAACTCTAACCCTACTCCTCACCCTACCCCTCACCCTACCTATAACCATAAATCTAACCCAACCCTCAACCGAATCCTAAATCTTAACCTCACCCTCACCTTAACCCTCAACGTTACCTTCACCCTCACCCTAACCTTAACCCTCATCCATAACCTAACCCTCACTCTCACCCTCACCCTAACCCTCACTCTCATTCTACACATCACCCTAACCATAACGCTGACCCTAACACTAATCCTATCACTCACCCTAACCCTAACACTCAACCTAACCCTCAACATAACCCTAACCTCCAACCTAACACTAACCCTCGCCCTAACCCTAACGCTAACCCTCACCATAACCCTAACCCTCACCCTAACCCTTAAACTCACTCTAACCCTAACACTCACACTATGCCTAATCCTCACCCTAACCCTAATCCTAAGCCTCAACCTAACCCTAACCCCAAACCTAACACTCACCCTCACCATCACCCTAACACTCACCCTAACCCTCACCCTTACCCTCACCCTAACCCTAACCCTAACACTCACCCGCAGCCTAAACCTCACCCTGAACCTTAACCTCACCCTCACCCTAACCCTAAACCTCACCCTAACCCTAACCCTAAACCTAAACCTCATCCTCACCCTAAACCTCACATTAACCCTAACCCTAATCATCAATCTAACCCTAACCCTAACCCTAAGCGGAACGCTTAACCTAACCCTCACCCTAACCCTAAACCTATCCCTTATCTTCAAGCTCACCCTCAGCCTAACCCTCACCTTTACCCTTACCATCACCCTCACCCTTAACCTCACCCTAACCCTAACCCTCACCCTAGCCCTCACCCTAACCCTAACCCTAACCCTCACCCTCACCCTCACCCACAGCATAACACTAACCCTATCACTATTCCTAAACCTAAACCTCACTCTCACCCTAACCATCACCCTAATTCTTACCCTCACACTAATCCTAACCCTAACCCTAACCCTAACTCTCACACTAAACCTAACCCTCACCCTAACGGTAACCCTAACCCTTATTCTAACCCTCACCTTAACCCTAAAACTAACCCTCACCCCAACCCTCACCCTAAACCTCACTGTCACCCTAAACCTTAATCTAACACTAATAAGAACCCTAACCCTCACCCTCACCATAACCCTCAACCTAATCCTAACCCTAACCCTCAGCCTAACCCTCACCCTAACCCTAAGCATAACCATAAACCTAACCCTCACCCTAACACTCACCCTAAACCTAACCCTCACCCTAACCTTAAAACTTACTGTAATCCTCACCCTAACACTCACCCTAAACCTAACCCTCACCCTAACCTTAAAACTCACTGTAATCCTCACCCTAACACTCACTCTCGCCCGCACCCTCACCCTAACCCTCACCCTAACCCTAATGCTAACTCTAACACTCACCCTAACCCTCATTCTATCACTTACCCACACCACAAACATAACCTTAACCTTAAACCTCACACTCACCCTAAACCTCACCCTAACCCTAAACATAATACTAACCCTCACTCTCACTCTAACCCTAACCCTAACCCTAACCCTCACCTAACCCTAACCCTAACCTTCAACATCACCCTAACCCTCACCATCACCCTAACCATAACCCACACCCACACCCAAACCCTCAAGCTCACCCTCACCCTAAACGTCACCTAATCCTCACCCTAACCCTAAACATTACCTAACGAAGACCCTCAGCCTAACCCTCAACTTCACCCTAACCCTCACCCTCACCCTAGCGCTCACCCTAACCATAACCCTAACCCTAACCCTAAACCTTACGCTCACCCTCACCCTCACCCTCAGCCTAACCCTAACCCTATCCCTAATCCTAAGCCTAACCCTCACCCTCACCCTAACCCTCACCATAACCCTTAACCTCACACTCACCCTCACCCTAACGGTAACTCTCACACTAAATCTAACACACACCCTAAACGTAACCCTACCCATCACCCTAACCCTCACCCTAAACTTAACCCTAACCCTAACCTTCACCCTCACGCTAGCCCTCACCCTAACCATAATTCTAACCCTAACACTCATCCTCACCCTAAACCTCACACTAACCCTAACCAAAATCCTCAATCTAACCCTAACACTAACCCTTAACCTAACCCTCAACCTCAGCCTAACCCTCATGCTCATCATGCTCATCCTAACCCGAACCCTAACCCGAACCCTCATAATAACCCGAACCCTAACCCTAACCCTATCCATCACCATAACACTAACCCCAACCTAACCATTACCCTCATCCTTACCATCATGCTCATCCTAACCCGAACCCTAACCCGAACCCTCATAATAACCCGAACCCTAACCCTAACCCTATCCATCACCATAACACTAACCCCAACCTAACCATTACCCTCATCCTAAACCTATGCCTAAGCCTAACCCTAAACCTATCTCTCACCCTCACCTTAATCCCCACCCTAACCCTAATCCTAACCCTAACCCTAACCCTAACCCTCACCCTAAGTCTAATCCTTTCCCCCACAGTCACCCTCAGCCTAACCCTAAGTCTAAGCCTAATCCTAACCCTAACCCTCACACTCACCCTCACCCTAAACCTAATCCTAACCCTAATCCTAACCCTAAACCTCAACCTAAACCTCGCGGTAAACCTAGCACTAACCCTAACACTAACCATAACCATAACCCTCACCCTAACCCTCCCCCTCAACCTAACTCTAACTCTAAACCTCACCCTCACCCTATCCCTAATCCTAACGTTAAACCTAAACCTCAACCTAACCCTAACCCTAACTCTCACCCTCACCCTCAACCAAACCGTAACTATAACCCTAACCCTAATCCTCATTCTAACAATAACCCTCACTCTCAACCTAACGCTCAGCCTAACCCTAAGCGTAACAATAAATCTAACCCTAACCCACACACTCACCCTCACCCTAACACTAATCCTAACCATAAACCTAACCCTAACCTTCACCCAAAACCTCACCATAAACATAAACCTAAAATTAACCCTAACCCTAACCCTCATCCTAACACTCACCCTAACCCTAACTCTAACCCTAAACCTCACACTCACCCTAAACCTAATTCAAACCCTAACCCTAAACCTAAACCTCACCCTAACCCCAACCCTCACTCTCACCCTCATTATAAACCTAACTCTAAACCTAAAAATAACCCTAAACCTAACCCTAACCCTCACCCTAACCATAACCCTCACCCTAAACCTAACACTCACCCTAACACTTACCCTCACCCTTACCCTAACCCTAACTCTAACATTACCCCTGACAGTAACCCTAAATCTCACCCTAACCCTCACCCTAACATTTACCCTCACCCTAACAATAACCCTAACTCTAACACTAACCCTCACAGTAACCCTAACTCTCACCCTAACCCTAAACCTCATCCTAACCCTAACCCTCACCCTCACCCTAGCCCTCAACCTAACCCTAATTCTAACCCTAACCATCACCCTAATCTTAAACCTTAACCTCAACCTAAATCTCACACTAACCATAACCCCAACACTAACAATAACCCTAAACCCAACCCTAAACCTCACCCTAACCATAACCCTCACCCTAACCCTAAACCTCACCATAACACTTACCCTCACCCTAACACTAACCCTCACACTAATGCTAAACCTCAACATGACCCTAAACCTCACCCTAAATCTAACCCTAACCCTCAACCTAACCCTAACTCTAACCCTAATCCTCACTCTAAACGTAACCCTCATCCTCACTCTAAACCTCACCCTAACCCTATCCCTCAAACTTACCGTAACCCTCACCCTCAGACTAACCCTCACCTTTAACCTCACTGACACCCTCACCCTAACCCCCACCCTAACCCGAAACTTAACCCAAAACCTAACTCTCAACCTATCCCTAAACCTTAAACTCTCCCTAACCCTAACCCTAACCCTCACCCTAAACCTAAACCTCACCCTCAACCTAATCCTCAGCCTAACCCTAAGCCTAACGCTAAACCTAACCCTAACCCACACCCTCACCCTCACCCTAACCCTAATCCTAACCATAACCCTAATCATAAACCTCAACCTAACCCTAAACCTAAAACTAACCCTAACCCTAACCCTCATCCTATCCTTCAACCGAACCCTAACTCTAACCCTAAACCTCACCCTCAACCTAACCCTAACTCTAACCCAAACCCTAACCCTAAACCTCACCCTAACCCTAACCCTCATCCTCACCCTCACCATAACCCTAACCCTCATCCTAACCATAACCCTCACACTAACCATAACCCTCACCCTAACCAAAACCCTCAACCTAACCCTAACCCTCACCCTAACATTTACCCTCACCCTAACAATAACCCTAACTCTAACACTAACCCTCACAGTACCCCTAAATCTCACACTAACCCTAAACCTCACCCTAAACCTAACCCTAAACCTCAGCCTCACCCTAGCCCTCACCCTAATCCTAATTCTAACCCTAACCCTCAACCTAAACCTAACCCTCATCCTCACCCTAAAACTCACACTAACCCTAACCCTAATCCTCAATCTAACCTTCACCCTCATCCTAACCCTCACCCTAACCCTTACCCTAACCCTCACCCTAAACTAACCCTCACCCTTAGGGGAAGACACACTGTCAGCCTAAGCCTCACCTTTATTCTTACCGTCACGCACACCCGAATCCTCATCCTAACCCTAACCTTCATCCTAACACTCACCCTAACGCTAACCCTGTCCATCACCCTAACCCAAACCCTCACCCTCACCCTCACCCTCAACCTAACCCTATGCCTAAGCCTTACCCTATGCCTAACACTCACCCTCACCCTAGCCCTCACCGTAAACCTAATCCTAACCCGATCCCTCGTCCTAAACCTCACCCTAACCCTAAACAAACCATCAACCAAAAATTATTCCCCACCCCCAACCTCATTCTCAGCCTAAACCTAAGCCTAATCCTAAACCTAACCCTAACCCTCACCCTCAGCCTCACCCTCACCGCAAACTAAACCCAAACCAAAACACTAACAATAACCCGAATTTTAAACCTTGGCCTAACCCTATTCCTCACCCCCACCTTCACCCTCAGCCTAACCCTAAGCCTAACCTAGGCCTAACCCTAACCCTCACCGTAACCCTAACCCTAACCCTAATCCTAAACCTAACCCTAATAATCAGCCACAAACTCACCCTAACACAAAACCAAACCCTAACCCTTACCCTAACCCTAAGCCTAACCCTACCCTTAAATATAACGCTCACACTCACCCTCACGCTAACCCTAATCCTGACCCTAATACTCACCCTAGCCCTCACCCTAACCCTAATCCTAACCCTAAACCTCATCCTAACTCTCTCCCTAAGACGAACCCTAACCCTCACCCTAACCCTAACCCTAACACTAAACTTAACTCTAACCCTAAACCTCACCCTCACCCTAACCCTAACCCTAACTCTAACCGAAACCCTAAACCTAAACCTCATCCTAACCCCAAACCTAACCCTCACCCTTACCCTAACCATAACCGTAACCCTAACCCTAAACCTAACAATAACTGTAACCTAACCCAACACTCACCCTAACCCTAACACTAAACCTCACACTAACCCTAACCATCACCCTAACCGTAAACCTCACCCTAACAGTAACCCTAACTCTCAACCTCACCCTAGCCCTCACCCAAACCCTAATCCTCATCCTCACCCTAAACCTTACACTAACCCTAACACTAATCCTTGATCTAATCCTCACCCTCACCCTAACCCTTACCCTAACCCTCACCCTAACCCTAACCCTAACCCTCACCCTTACCTTAACCCTCACCCTCGGCCTAACCCTCACCTTTACCCTTATCATCACCCCCACACTAAATTTCTCCCTAACCTTAACCTTCACCCTAACCCCAACCCTAAACATAACTCTACCCCTAAACTTCACTCTCGCACTAACCCTAATTCTAACTATAACCCTAACACTAAAACTCACCCTAAACCTAACCCTCACACTCACCCAAACAGTAACCATAACCCTCACCCTAACCCTAACAATATCCTCACCCTAACCCTAACCCTCAACCTAACACTTACCCACAGCCTAACACTAACCCTAACCCTAACACTAATCTTCACACTAACCCTAACCCTAACCCTCACACTCACCCTCACAATAACCGTAACCCTCATACCAACCCTAAACCTCAACCTAACCCTCAACCTCACCCTAACCCTAACACTAACTCTAACCCTAAACCTCACCCTAACACTCCCCCTAACCCTATATCTAACCCTAAACTTCAACCTCACCCTAACCCTAACCCTAAAGCCCACCCTAACCCTAACCCTAAACCTCACCCGCACCCTCACCTTCACCATAACACTATTCCTAACCCTAAAAATAAGACTAACAATAACCCTAACCATCAACCTATCCCCTATCCTCACCCCAACCCTCACCCTCAGCCTAACCCTAAGTCTGAGCCTAACACTCACCCGAACCCTCACAGTAACCCTTACCCTAACCCTAACCGTAAACCTAACCCTATCCCTAAACCTCAACCTAACCCTCAACCTCACCCTAAACTTAACACTAACCCAAACCTTAAACCTCACCCTAACACTCCCCCTAACCCTAACTAGAAACCTAAACCTCATCCATACCCTAACCCTCACCCTCACCCTCACCCTAAACCTAACCCTAACCCTAAACCTCACCCTAACCCTAACCCTCACCCTCACCCTCAACCTAAACGTAACTCTAACCCTAACCCTAACAATAACACTAAACCTAACCCTAACCCTAACCATAACCCTCACCCTCAGCCTCAACCTCACAGCAACCTTAACCCTAACCATAGCACTAACGATAACCCTAAAACTAACCCTAACCCTAATCCTCAACCCCACCTCACCTTCAGCCTAACCCTAAGCCTAACCCTATCCCTAACACTAACCCTCACCGTAACCCTGACCCTATCCCTAACCCTAACCCTAAACCTAACCCTATCACTAACCCTAAAACTCACCCTAACCCTCACCCTAGCCCTCAGCCTAACCCTAACCCTTACCCTCACCCTCACCCTAGCCCTCACCCTAATTCTAATGCTAACCCTCACCCTAACCCTAACCCTCATCCTCACCCTAAACCTCACACTAACCCTAAACCGAATCCTCAATCTAACCCGCACCCTAACCCTAAACCTAAACCTTAACCTAACCCTAAACTTAACCCTAACACTTACCCTTCCTTAACCCTCACCCTCAGCCTAAACCTCACCATTACTCTTACCATCATAATCACGCTAAACCTCACCCTAACCCTAAATCTCATCCTTACAATCACCCTAACCTAAAACCTACACAGCACCCTAACACTAACCCTCACCCTCAACCTCATGCTCAGCCTAACCCTAAGCTTAAGCCTTACCCTAAACCTCAACCTAACCCTAACACTCATCCTCACCTTAAACCTAAAGCTGATCCTAACCCTCACCAGAACCCTAACTCTAACCGTAAACCTTACCCTAAAACTAACCCTAACCCTCACCATCCCCCTAGCCCCCACCCTAAGCCTAATCCTAACCCTAATCCTCACCCTAAATGTAAAATTAACTGAACCCTAACTCTCACCCTAACCCTAACCCTAACCCTCACCCTAACCCTCACACTCACAATAACCCTAACACTAATCCTAACCCTCAGCCTAACACTAACCCTAACCCTAACCCTAAACCTAACCCTCACAATCACCCTAACACTAACCCAAATCCTAACCCTAAACCTAAACGTCACCCTCACCCTAAACCTCACCCTAACCCTAACCCTAACCCTCAGCCTCACACTAACCCTAACCCTAAACCTCACCCTCATCCTCACCCTAACCCTAAATCTAACCCTAAACCTCACACTAATCCTAACTCTAAATCTAACCCTACCCCTAAACCTCACCCTAACCCTAACCCTAAACCTCTCCCTAGCCCTCACCCTAACTCTAACCCTAAACCTAAACCTAACCCTAACCCTCACACTCAACCGCACCCTCACCTTAACAGTAACTCTAACCCTAACTCTAACCCTAACCCTAAACCCCACCCTAACCCTAACCCTAACTCTCACCAGCACCCTCACCCTCACTGTAAGTCTAACACTTACCCTAACAGTAACACTAACCCTAACCCTAATCCTTACCCCCACCCTGACCCTCAGCATAACCCAAAGATTAAGCCTAACCCTCAAACTAACCCACACACTCACGCTCACCCAAAGCCTAAACCTAAACGTAACCCTATCCCTAAACCTCAACCTAACCCTCACCCTCACCCTAACCCTAACCCTAACCCTCACCCTAACCCTCCCCCAAACCCTAACTCTAAACCTAAACCTCACCCTCACCCTAACACTAACCCTAACCCTCACCCTCAACATTAAACACACTGTAATTCTAACCGTAACCCTAAAAGTAAGAGTAACCCTAACCCTCACCCTAACCCTAACCACACTGTAATTCTAACCGTAACCCTAAAAATAAAAGTAACCCTAACCCTCACCCTAACCCTAACCATAACCCTCTCCCTCAGCCTCACCATCACTGCAAACTTAACCCTAACCATAACACTAACAATAACCCTAACCCTAACCATAAACCTAATCCTCACCCCCACATTCACCCTCAGCCTGACCCTAACTTAACCCTAACCCTAATCCTAACCCTGACCATAACCCTAACCCTAACCCTAACCCTCACCATAACCCTAACCCTAACTCTTAACCTAACACAAACCGTAACCCTAAACCAAACCCTAAACCTAACACTAATCCTCAGCCTCACCTTCCCCCTAACCCAAACCCTAACACTGACCCTCACCATAATCTTCACACTCACCCTCCTCCTAACCCTATATCTAACCCTAAACCTCACCCTCACACTAACCCTAACCCTAACCCTAACCCTAAACCCCAATCTAACCCTCATCCTAACTCTCACCCTCAACTTCACCCTCACCGTAACTCTAACCCTAAACCTAACAATAACACTAACCCTAACCGTAAACCTAAACCTAATCCTAATCCTCAGCCTTACCCTCACCTTAAACCTAACCGTAACCATAACGCTCACCCTAACCCTAAGCCAAACCCTAACCATAACCCTCACCCTCACCCTCACCCTAACCCTAATCCTAAACCTAACACTATACCTACCACTAACCCTCACCCGAAGCCTCACCCTAGCCTTCACCCTAAACCTAATCCTAACGATAAACATCATCCTAACCCTCACCCTAACCGTAAACCTAACCTTCACCCTAACCCTAATCCTAACCCTCACCCACATGCTCGTGCTAAGCCTAAGCCTAACACTAACCTAACCATAAAACTAACCCTAAAACCAACCCTCATCCTAACCCTCACCGTAACCCTACGTATAACCCTAAATTTCACCCTCACCCTAAACCTAACTCAACCCTAACCCAAGCACTAAACCTCACAGTAACACTAACCCTAACCCTCACCCTCACCCTCAATGCAACCCAAATCCTAAACCTAACCCTAACAGTAACCCTAACACTAATCCTAACCCTCGCCCTTACCATAACACTCATCCTAACCCAAACCCTCACCCTAACACTTACCCTGACCCTAACACTAACCCTAATCATAACACAAACACTCACACTAACACTAAACATCACCCTAACCCTAAACCTCACCCTAATCCTAACCCTAACTCTCACCCTAACCCTAACCCTCATCCTCAACCTAAACCTCACACTAACCGAACACTAATCCTCAATCTACCCATCACTCTAACCCTAGCACTCACCCTAACCCTAACTCTCACCCTATACCTCACCCTAACACTAATTCTACCCCGAAACCTCAACCTCACCCTAACCTTAACTCTAACACTAACCCTAACATTAAAAACCTCACCCTAACCTTAACCCTAAACCTCAGCCTCAACCTCACCGCAACTCTAACACTAAACCTACTAATAACACTAACCCTCGACCTAACGCTAACCCTCACCCTAACCCTAACCCTAACCCTCACCCACATGCTGGGCCTAAGCCTAAACCAAAGCCTAAGCCTAACCCTCACCCTAACCCTCACCCTAAAACTAACCCTAACACTAACCCTAACTCTAACCCTAAAACTCACCCTTACCCTAACCCTAACTCTAACCCTAACCCTAAACCTAAACATCATCCTAACCCTAACCCTAACAATAAAGCTAACCCTAACCTTAACCCTACCCTAACCCTACCCCTAATCCTAACACTAAACCTAACCCTAACGCTAACCATAACCATAACCATAACCCTCACCCTAACCCTAAACTCACCCTAACACTAACCCTAATCCTCACACTAACACTAGCCCTCACCCTAACCCTAACTCTCACCCTCAAACTAAACCTCATCCTAACCCTAAACTTAACCTGAACACTAACTCTCACCCTAACCCTATCCCTAAACTTCACCCTAACCCTAACCTTCTCCCATACCATAACCCTCAACCTAGGCCTAACCCTCATCTTTACCCTTACCGTCACCCCCACCTTAACCCTCACCCTAACCCTAAACCTCACCCTAACCCTCACCCTAACCCTAACACTACCCCTTAACCTCACCCTCACCCTAACCCTAACTCTAACACTAACCCTAACACTATAAACCTCACCCTAACCTTAAACCTAACCCTCACCCTCACCGTAACCATAACTCTAAACCTAACCCTAACAATAACCCAAACCCTAACCGTAATCCTAAACCTCACCTACACCCTAACCCTAATCCTAGCCCTAACCCTCACCCTAAACCTAATCCTCACCCTTCCGTAATCCTAACCCTCACCCTAACCCTAATCCTAATCCTAACCCTCATCATAACCCTCCCCATAACCCTTACCCTAACCCTCACCCTAACCCTAACCCTCACCCTCACCATCACCCTCAGCCTAACCCTAAGCCTAACCCTAAACCTAAAGCTAACCCTCACCCCCACCCTAACCCTAACACTAACCCTAACCCTAACCATCACCCTAACCCTCCCCCTAACCCTATATCTAACCCTAAACCTCACCCTAACCCTAACACTAAGCCTAACCTTAAACCCCACCCTAACCCTAAAGGTAACCCTCACTCGCACCCTCAACCTCACTGTAACTCTAACCCTAACCCTAACAATAGCACTAACCTTAACCCTAATCATCACCCTAACTTTAATCCTTACCCCCACCCTCACCCTAAGCCTAAACCTAAGCCAAAGCCTACCCCTCACCCTAACCCTCACACTCACCCTCACCCTAACATTAATCTTAAACCTACCCCTATCCTTAAACCTCAACCTATACCTCACACTCACCCTAATCCTAACACTAAACCTAGCCCTCAATTTTACCCTAACCCTCCCCTCTCAACCTAACTCTAACCCTAAACCTCACCCTCACCCTAACCCTAACCATAACACTAACCCTAAACTTCACCCTAAACCTAATCCTCACCCTCACCCTCAACCTCACTGTAACTGTAAACCTAACCCTAACAATAACACTAATCCTAACCCTCAACTTAACCTTAACGCTAACCATAACACTAAACCTAACCCTAAACTTAACCCTAAACCTAAATCTCAACCTAACCCTACTCCTCAGCCTCACCCTCACCCTAACCAAACCCTAAACCTAACCCTCACCATAACCCTAAGCCTGACCCTAATGCTAACCCTAACCCTCACACTAACCCACAAGCTAACCCTAAATCTAACCCTATCCCTAACCCGAATAATCATCCTAACCCTCACCCTAACACTAATCCTAACCCTAAAAATCATCCTAAACCTCACCTGAACCATAACCTTAACCCTCACCCTAAACCTAACCCTAACCCTCACCCACATGATGGGCCTAAGCCTAAACCAAAGCCGAAGCCTAACCCTAACCCTAAACCTCACCCTAACCCTAACCCTAACACAAACCCTAACTCTAACCCTAAACCTCACCCTTACCCTAACACTAACACTAACCCTAACTCTAAACCTAAACCTCATCCTAACTCTAACCCTAACCCTAACTTTAACCCAACCCTAACACTACCCCTAACCCTAACACTAAACCTAACCCTAACTCTAACCCTAATCCTAACCCTAACCATAACCCTCACCCTAACCCTAACCTCACCCTAACACTAACCCTAATCCTTCCGCTCACCCTAGCCCTCACCCTAACCCTAACCCTCATCCTCATAATAAACCTCACCCTAACCCTAAACTTAACCTGAACACTAACTCTCACCCTAATCCTAACCCTAACCCTAACTCTCACCCTTACCATAACCCTCATCCTAGGCCTAACCCTCATCTTTAGCCTTACAGTCACACCAACTTAACCCTCACCCTAACCATCACCCTAAACCTAACCATCACCCTAACCCTAACTCTACCCCTAAACCTCACCCTAACCCTAACCCTAACCCTAACACTAAGCCTAACACTAAAAACCTCACCCTAAACTCATCCCTAAACGTCACCCTCACCGTAACCCTAACCCTAACCCTAACAATAACCCTAACTCTAACCATAATCCTAACCCTCACCCTCACCCTAACCCTAATTCTAACCCTAACCCTCACCCTAACCCAAACCCACACCCTTCCCTAACGATAACCCTCACCCTAACCCTAACCCTAACCCTCACCGACATGCTGGGCCTAAGCATAAACCAATGCCTAAGCCTAACCCTAAACCTAAACCTCACGCTAAACCTAACCCTAACACTATCCCTAACTCTAACCCTAAACCTCACCCTTACCCTAACCCAAACTCTAACCCGAACCCTAAACCTAAACCTCATCCTAACCCTAACCCTAACAATAACCCTAACCCTAATCTTAACCCTACCCTAACCCTACACCTAACCCTAAAACTAAACCTAAACCTAACCCTAACCCTAACCTTAACCATAACCCTCACTAACCCTAACCTCACCCTAAAACTAAACCTAGTCCTCACACTCACCCTAGCACTCACCCTAACCCTAACTCTCATCCTCACCCTAACACTCACCCTAACCCTAAACTTAACCTGAACACTAACTCTTACCCTAACCCTAACCCTCACCCTCACCCTAACTGTAACCCTCACCCTAGGCCTAATCCTCATCTTTACCCTTAACATCACCCCCACCTTAAGCCTCACCGTAACCCTAACCCTCATTCTGACCCTCACCTTAACCCTAACTCTACCCCTAAACCTCACCCTCACCCTAACCCTAACCCTAACACTAAAAACCTCACCCTAACCTTAACCCTAACCCTCACCCTCACTGTAACCATAACCCTAACCCTAACCCTAACAATAACCCTAACCCTAACCCTAACCCTAATCCTAACCCTAACCCTAACCCTCACCCTTCTGTAAGCGTAACCCTCACCCTAAACCAAATCCTGAACCTAACCCTCATCATGACCCTCCCCATAACCCCAACCCTAACCCTCACCCTAACCCTAACCCTCACCATCACCCTCAGCCTAAACCAAAGCCTAACCCTAAACCTAAACCTAAACCTCACCCTCACCCTAACCCTAACACTAACCCTAACCCTAACAATCACCCTAACCCTCCCCCTAGCCCTATATCTAACCCTAAACCTCACCCTCTCCCTAACCCTAACCCTAACCCTAAACCCCACCCTAACCCTAAAGCTAACCCTCACCCGCACCCTCACCCTAATTGTAACTCTAACCCTAACCCTAACCATAACACTAACCCTAACCCTAATCATCACCCTAACATTAATACTTACTCCCACCCTCACCCTCAGCCTAAACCTAAGCCGAAGCCTAACCCTCACCCTAACCCTCACACTCACCCTCACCATAAACCTAATCCTAAACCTAACCCTATCTCTAAACCTCAACCTAACCCTCACCCTCACCCCAACCCTAACACTAACCCTAACCCTCAACCTCCCCCTAACCCTCCCCCTAACCCTAACTCTAACCCTAAACCTCACCCTCACCCTATCCCTAACTCTAACCCTAAACCTCACCCTCACCCTATCCCTAACCCTAACCCTAAACCTCACCCTAACCCTAATCTTCACCCTCACCCTCAACCTCAGCTTAGCTCTAACCCTAACCCTAACAATAACAACAACCCTAACACTATCCCTAACAGTAAACCTAACCATAACCCTCACCCTCAGCCACACCCTCACCGTAAACTTAACCGTAACCATAACACTAACAATAACCCTAACCCTTACCATAACCCTAACCCTAAACCTATCCCTCAAATCACCCTCACCCTAACCCAAATCCTAAACCTAACAATATCCCTAACACTAAACCTCACCCTAACCCTCACCCTAGCCCTCACCCTAATCCTAATCCTAACCCTAAACCTCATCCTAACACTCACCCTAACCCGAACCCAAACCCGAACCCTAACCCGAACCTGAACCCTTACCCTAATGCTCAGCCGAAGCCTAAACCTAAGCCTAACCCTAACCCTAACCCTCACCCTCACCCAAACCCTAACACTACCCCTTACTATAACCCTAAACCTCTCCCTCACCATAACCCTAACTCTAACCCTAACCTTAAACTTAATCTCTTCCTAAACCTAACCCTAACACTCAACCTCACCCTAAACATAAACCTCACACTAACCCTAACTCTCACCCTAACTCTTACCCTCATCCTAACACTAACGAAACTCCAACACTAACGCTCACACTAACCCAAATATTACCCTAAACCTAAATCTCACCCTAACACTAACCCTAACCCTCACCCTCATCCTAGCCCTCACACGAGCCCTAACCCTCATCCTCACCCTAAACCTCACACTAACCCTAACACTAATAATCTAAATCTCACCCTCAACCTAACACTAATCCTAACCCTCACACTTACCTTAACCCTCACACTCAGCCTATCCCTCAACTTTACCCTTAACATCACCCCCACCCTAATCCTCACCCTAACCCTAACCCTCACCCTAACCCAAACTCTACCCCTAAACCTCACCCTCACCCTAACCCTAACTCTAACCCTACCCTAACACTTAACCTCACCCTACCCTAAACCTAACCCTCACCTTCACCCTCACCGTAACCATAACCCTCATCTTAACCCTCACCCGAACCCTAACCCTAACCCTAAACCTTACCCTAACACTAACCCAAACCCTCACCCTTGCCCTAGCCTTCACCCTAACCCTAATCCTAAACCTAATCATCACCCTAACACTAAACTTAACCAAACCCTAACTGTCACAGTAACCCTAATGCTAACCATCACACAAATTCTAACCCTCACCCTCACTCTCACCCTCACCCTCAGCCTAACCCTAAGCCCAAACCAAACCCTAACCCTAACAAAAACCCTCACCCTAACCCTAATCCTAATCCTAACCCTAACCTTATACCTCACCCTCACAAAAACCCTCACCCTAACCCTAACCCTAACCCTAACATTAACCCTAACCCTAACACTAACCCTAAACCTAACCCTCACCCTAATGCTTCCCCTAAATCTATATCTAACCCTAAACTTGACCCTCACCATAACCCTAACCCTAATCCTAAACCTCACCCTAACCCTAACCCTAACCCTCAACCCCACGCTCAACCTCACCGAAACGCTAACCCTAACCCTAACAATAACAGTAACTCTAACCCTAACCATCACCCTAACCCTAATCCTCACCCCTACCCTCACCCTCAGCCTAGCCATAAGCCTAAGCCTAACCCTCAACCTAACAATCACACTCATGCTCACCCTAAACCTAAACCTAAACGTAACCCTATCGCTAATCCTCAACCTAAGCCTCACTCTCACCCTAACTCTAACACTAACCCTAACCCTCACCCTCACCTTCAACCTCACTGTAATTCTAACCCTAACACTAACAATAACAGTAACCCTAACCCTAACCATAACCCTCATCCTCAGCCTCATCCTCACTACAAACTTAACCCTAACCATAACACTAACAATAACCCTAACCCTAATCCTAACCCTAAACATAACCCTAATCCTCACCCCCACCCTCACCCTCAGCCTAACCCTAACTTAACCCTAACCCTAAAGGTAACCCTAAACCTCACCTTAACACTAACCTAACCCTAAAAGTAACACCAACCCTAACCATAAACCAAACACTAAATCTAAACCTAATCCTCAGCCTCACCCTCACCCTAACCCAAACTCTAACCCTAACCCTCACCATAACCCTAAGCCTAACCCAACCCTAACCCTCACACTCACACTCACCCTAACCCAAATCCTAAACCTATCCCTATCCTAACCCTAACCCTAACCCTAACCCTCACCCTAGCCCTCACCCTAAACCTAATCCTAACCCTAAACCTCATCCTAACCCTCAGCCTAAACCTAACCCTAAAACTCACCCTAACCCGAACCCTAAACCTCCCCCTCATGCTCGACCTAAGCCTAAGCCTAAGCCTAAGCTTAACCCTAACCCTCACCCTATCCCTAACCCTAACACTAACCCTAACTCTAACCCTAAACCTCACCCTCACCCTAAACCTAACCCACATCCTCACCCTCACCTTAAACGTATAACCCTAACCCGAACACTAACAATAACCCTAACCCTAACCTTAACCCTAACCATAACCATCACCCTAACCCTAAATCTCACCTTAACATTTACCCACACCCTAACACTAACCCTAACCCTCAACCTCACCCTAGCACTCACCCTAAACCTAACCCTAACCCTCATACTCACCCTAAAACCTCACACTAACCCCAACATTAATCCTCAGTCTCACCCTTTCATTCATCCTAACCCTAAACCTAACCTCACCTTAATCCTAATCCTCACCTTTACCATAACTCTCACCTTCAGCTTAATCCTCACCTTTACCCTTACCGTCACCCCCACCCTAACCCTCACCCGAACCCTAAACCTCACCCTAACCCTCACCCTAACCCTAATTCTACCCCTAAACCTCACCCACTCCCTAACCCTAACTCTAACCCTAACCCTAACATTAATCCTCACACTAACACTAACCCTAACCCTCACCCTCACCGTCACCGTAACCCTAAACCTAACCATAAACCTTACAATAACCCTAACCATAACCCTAACCCTCACCCTATTCATAACCCTCACCCTAACCCTAACCTTCACCCTAACACTTAACCTCACCCTAACACTAACCCTAACCGTAACACTAACCCTCACACTAACCCTATCCCTCACCCTAATCCTAAACCTCACCCTAACCCTAAGCCAAACACTAACCCTAACCCTCATCTTAGCCCTCACCCTAACCCTAAGGCTATCCCTTACCCTCACCCTAACCCTAACCCTCATCCTCACCCTAAACCTCACACTAACCCTAACCCTAATCCTCAATATAACCCTCACACTAACCCTAACCCTAAACCTAAACCTAACCCTAACCCTCACCTTTATCTTAACCCTCACCCTCAGCCTAAACCTCACCTTTACACTTATCATCTTCTTCAAACTAACCCTAAACCTCATCCTAACCCTCACCCTAACCCTAACCATAACCATCACCCTATCCCTAATCCTCACCCCCAACCTCACACTCAGCCTAACCCTAAGCCTAAGCCTAAACCTAACCCTCACACTCACCCTCACACTAACCCTAATCCTCACCCCCACTCTCACTCTCAGCTTATCCCTAAACCTCAAGCTAACACTCACCCTAACTTAAACCTCACACTCACCCTCACCCTAACCCTAATCCTAAACCTAACCCTAAACCTAACCCTAAACCTCAAGCTAACACTCAACCTAACCTTAACCCTAATACTAACCCTAACCCAAATATTTAACCTAAGACTCCCCCTAACCTTAAATGTAACCCTAAAACTCACCCTAACCCTAAGCCAAATCCTAACCCTAACCCTCACCCTAACCCTAACCCTCAACATCACCGTAACTCTAACTCTCATCGTAACCCTAACCCTAAACCGAAACCTCAACCAAACACTAACCCTAACCCTCACCCTCACCCTAGCCCTCACCCTAAACCTAATCCTAACACTAAACCTCATCCTAACCCTCACCATATCCCTACCCCTAACACTAACCCTAACCCTAAAACTCACCCTAACCTTAAGCCTAAGCCTAACCCTAAACCTCAAGCTAAACCTCACCCTAAACTGAACCCTAACTCTAACCCTAACGCTAACACTCGACCTAAACCTCACCCTAACCCTAAATCTAACATTAACCCTAACAATAACCCTCAACCTCAGCCTCACCCTAACCCTAACTCTGACCCTAAACCTCACACTCAGCCTAAACCTAACCCTAACCCAAACCCTAATCCTAACCTTAAACCTGACCCTAACCCTAAACCTCAAGCTTACCCTCACCCTAAACTTAACCTAACTCTAAACCTAACGTTAAAACCCTCGACCTAACCCTCACCCTACCCCTAAATCTAACACTAACCCAAACCCTAACCCTCACCCTAAGCCTCACCCTAACCCTAACTCTAACCGTAAACCTCACACTCAGCCTAAACCTAACCCTAACCCTAAACCTAAAACTCACCCTAACCCTAACCCTAAAACTCAACCACACCCTGGTCCTCATCCTAATCCTAATCCTAACCCTAACCCTCATCCTAATCCTCACCCTAACACTAACCTTAACCCTCACCCTCACCCTCACCCTAACCCTTATGGTAACCCTAACCCTCAATCTAACCCTAACCCTCATCCTCAATATAACCCTTAACCTAACTCTCAACCAAACCGTAAACATAAACCGAACCCAAACTCTCACCCTAACCCTAACCCTAAACCTCACCCTAACCCTAACCCTAAACCACAACCTCACCCTAGCCCTCACCCTAACCCTAAACCTAATCATAACACTCATCCTAACCCTCTCCCTGAACCTTAACCTAACCCTCAATCTAACCCTAACCCTCACCCTCAAACTCACCATCAGCCTAACCCTAAGATTAACCCTAAACCTAACCCTTAACACACACACTCACCCTCACACTAACCCTAATCCTAACTCTACCCTAACCCTAAACCTAACCCTCATAGTAACTCTCACCCTAACCCTAAACCTAACATTAACCCTAACACTAAACCTCTACCTAACCCACACCCTAACCCTAATTCTAATCCTAAACTTCACCCTCACACAAAATTTAACTCTAACCCTAACGCAAATCCTAAACCTCAACCTAACCCTAAGCCTAAACCTCACACTCATCCTCACAGTAACCTTAACAATAAACCTTACCCTAACAATAACCCTAACACTAATCCTAACCCTCAACCTAACCATAGCCCTCAACCTAACCCAAAACGTGACCCTAACACTTACCCTCACCCTAACACTAACCCTAACCATAACACTAACCCTCACACTAACCCTAACCCTAAGCTTACCCTAACCCTAAACCTCAACCTAACCCTAACCCTTATGCTCAACGTAACCCTAACCCTAACCCTAACCCTCACCCTAACCATAACCCACAACCTAACCCTAACCCTCATCCAAACACTTACCCTCACCCTAACAGTAACCCTAACCCTAAACCTAACCCTAAACCTAAACCTCACCCTCACCCTCACCGTAACCGTAACCCTAACCCTAACGCTAAAAATAAACCTAACCCTAACCCTAACCCTCAACCTAACCATAACCCTCACCATAACAATAACCCTCACCCTAAAACTTACCCTCACCCTAACACTAACCCTCACACTAACCCTAACCATCACCCTAACTCTAACCCTCACACTAAACCTAACTCAACCCCTAAACTTCACCCTCACCCTAACCCTAACTCTAACCCTAACCCTAACACTAAACCTCACCCTAACTCTAACCCTAACCCTCACCCTCAACCAAACGCTCAGCCTAAACCTACGCCTAACCATAACCCTAACACTAACCATCACACTAATAATCACACTAACCCTCATCCTCACCCTAACCTTAATCCTAACCCTAACCCTCATCCTAACCCTCACCCTAAACCTAACCAAAACAATCACCCTAAATCTAATCCTCAACCCTACCCTCAACGTCACCCTCAGCTTAACCCTAAGCTGAACCCTATGTCTAACCCTAACCCTCACATGCACCCTCACCATAACCCTAATCCTAACTCTAACTCTAACACTAACCCTAAACTTCAACCTAACCTTCACCCGAACCTTAACCCTAAAACTAACCCTCGACCTAACTCTCCAACTAACCCTAACCCTCACCCTCACCCTAGCCCTCACGCTAACCTTAACCTTCATCCTCACCCTAACCCTCACCCTTACCGTAATCCTCACCCACAGCCAAACCCTCACATTTACGGTTACAGTCACCGCGCCCAACCCTCACCCTAACCCTAACCCTCACCCTATCCTTAACCCTAACCCTAACTCTACCCATAAACCTCAACCTCACCCTAACCCTAATGATAACCCTAACCCTAAACCTCACCCTAACCCTAACCCTAACCCTCACCTTCACCCTCACTGTAAGTCTAAACCTAACCCTAACAATAACACTAATCCTCAACCTAAATTAACACTAACCCTAATCTGACCACTCACCCTCATCCTACCCCTCATTCTAACCCTCACCCTCACCCTCACCCTAACCGTAACGTCACGGTAACACGAACTCTCATACTAACACTCACCCTAACCCTAACCCTAACACTAAACCTCACCCAAACACTAACCCTAAACCTCACCATCACCCTAGACCACACCCTAACACTAATCATAACCCTAATCCTCATCCTAACCCTCATCCTAACCCTAACCCGCACCCGAACCCTAACCCTAACCCTAAATCTCAAACTAACCCTATCCCTCACCCTAACCCTAAACTTAACCCAAACCCTAACTTTCACGCTAAACCTAACCCTAACACTCACCCTAACCCTAACCCTCACCCTCACCCTCACCCTCAGCCTAAACCTAAGCCTAAGCCTAACCCTAACCCTAAACCTCACACTCACCCTAACCCTTATCCTAATCCTAATCCTAACTCTAACACTAACCCTAAACCTCAACATTACCCTCACTCTAAACTTAACCCTAAAACTAACCCTAACCCTAACCCTCCAACTAACCGTAACCTTCACCCTCACCCTAACCCTCATGCTAAACTTAACCCTCATCCTCACCCTAACCCTCACCCTTACGGTAAACCTCACCCTCAGGCTAACCCTCACATTTACCTCAACATCACAACCTCCCTAACCCTCACCCTAACCCTAACCCTCACCCTAACGCTCACCCTAACCCTAAATCTATGCCTAAACCTAACCCTCACCCTAACCCTAATCATAACACTAACCCTAAACCTCACCCTAAATCTAACCCTATCCCTCACCCTCACCCTCACCCTAACCCTAAATCTAACACTAACCCTCACCCTAACCCTCACACTCAGACTCACCCTAAATCTAACTCTAAGCCTAACACTCATCCTAACCCTCACCCTCACCCTAACCCTAAACCTAACACTCAACCTAACCCTAACCCTCACCCTCAGCATAACCCTTACCCCAACCCTCACCCTAACCCTAAACTTAACCCGAACCCTAACCCGAACCCTAACCCTAACCCTCAACCTCAACCTCACCCTCAGCCTAATCCTAAGCCTAACCGTAAACCTAACCCTAACCCACACCGTCACCCTCACCCTAAACCTAATCCTAACCCTAAACCTAACGCTAACCCTCCCCTAACTCTCACCGTAACCCTAACCATAACTCTAACCCAAACCCGTACCCTTAACCTAACCCTCACCCAAACCCAACCCTAACACTAACCCTAACCATAACCCTTGCCCTAACCACCCCACAACCCTATATCTAAACTTAAACTTCACCCTCACCCAAACCCTAAACCTAACCCTAACCCTAAACCCCACCCTAATTTAACCCTACATCTCTCCCTCATCCTCACTCTCAGCCTAACCATAAGCCTAAGCCTAACCCTCACCCTAAACCTTACACTCACCCACACACTAATCCTAAGCCTAATCCTAACCCTAAACCTATCCCTAAACCACATCCTAACCCTCCCGCTCTCCCTAACCCTAACACTAACCCTAACCCTAAACTTCACCCTAACCCTCCCCCTAAAACTAACTCTAACCCTAAACCTCACACTCAACCTAACCCTAACCCTAAACCTAACCCCAAATCTCACCCTAAACCTCATCCTAACCCTAACTCTCACCCTCACCCTCAAGCTCACAGTAACTCTAAACCTAACACTAACAATAACACTAACCCTAACCATAACCCAATGTCTAACCATAACACTCATCCTCAATCTCAACCTCACCGCAAAATTAACCCTAACCATAACATTAACAATAACCACAACCGTAACCCTAAAACTAATCCTCACCACCTTCAACCTCAGCCTAACCCTAACGCTAAACTTAACCCTAACCCTAAACCTAACCTTAAAACTAACCCTAACCCCAACCCTAAACCAAACCCTAATCCTCAGCCTCACCATCACCTTAACGCAAAACCTAAACCTAACCCTCACCCTAACCATAAGCCTAATCCTAACCCTAAACCTAACCCTAACTCTCACAATCACCCTCACCCTAATCCTAATCCTAAACCTAACCCTATCCCTAACCCTAACCCTAACCCTAACGCTTACCCTAGCCCTAACCTTAACCCTAATACTAACCCTAAACCTCATCCTAACCCTCAGCCTAACCCTAACCCTAACCCTCACCCTAACCCTCACCCTAACCCTAATACTAACCCTAAATCTAATCCTAAACCTCACTCTCACCCTGACCCTAATTCTAACACTAACTCTAAACCTAAACCTCATCCTAACCCCAACCCTAATCCTCACCCTCAAAGTAACCTTAACCCTAACCCTAACCCTAACAATAAACCTAACCCTAACCCTCACCCTAACCAGAACCCTCACCCTAACCCAAACCCATACCTAACACTTACCCTCACCCTAACACTAACTCTAACCCTAACCCTAACCCTCACAATAACCCTAACCCTAACCCTAAACCTCAACCTAACCCTCAACCTCACACTAACACTAACAATAACCCTAAACCTAAACCCCACCCTAACCCTCACCCTAACCCTCACCGCGAACCTCACCCTCACAGTAACTCTAACTCTAACCCTAATAATTACTAACCCTAACCCTTACTATACCCCTAACCCTAATCGTCACCCCCACCCTCACCGTCAGCCTAACCCTCAGCCTAAGCCTAACCCTCACCCTAACCCTCACACTCACCCTAAACCCCACCCTAATTTTAACCCTAAATATCACCCTCATCCTCACTCTCAGCCTAACCCTAAGCCTAAACCTAACCCTCACCCTAACCCTTACACTCACCCACACCCTAACCCTAATCCTAACCCTAAACCTATCCCTAAACCACATCCTAACCGTCCCGCTCTCCCTAACCCTAACACTAAACCTAACCATAAACTTCACCCTAATCCTCCCCCTAAAACTAACTCTAACCCTAAACCTCACACTCAACCTAACCCTAACCCTAAACCTAACCCCAAATCTCACCCTAAACGTCATCCTAACCCTAACTCTCACCCTCACCCTCAAGCTCACCGTAACTATAAACCTAACCCTAACAATAACACTAACCCTAACCATAACCCAATGTCTAACCATAACACTTATCCTCAATCTCAACCTCACCACAAAATTAACCCTAACCATAACACTAACAATAACCAGAGCCCTAACCCTAACCCTAAAGCTCACCCCCACCCTCAACCTCAGCCTAACCCTAAGCCTAAACATAACCCTAACCCTAAACCTAAAACTAAAAAGAACCCTAACCCCAACCCTAAACCAAACCCTAATCTTCAGCCTCACCGTCACCCTAACCCAAACCCTAACCCTAACCCTCACCCTAACCCTAAGCCTAATCCTCTAACCCTCACACTCACCTAATCCTAATCCTAAACCTAACCCTATCCCTAACCCTAACCCTAACCCTTACCCTAGCCATAACCCTAACCCTAATCCTAACAATAAACCTCATCCTAACCCTCAACCTAACCCTAACCCTAACCCTCACCCTAACTCTCACCCTAACCCTAACACTAAACCTAACTCTAATCCTAAACCTCACTCTCACCCTAACCCTAATTCTAACACTAACCCTAAACCTAAACCTCATCCTAACCCCAACCCTAATCCTCACCCTCAACATAACATTAACCCTAACCCTAACAATAAACCTAACCCTAACCCTCACCCTAACCAGAACCTTCACCCTAACCCAAACCCTCACTCTAACACTTACCCTCACCCTAACACTAACTCTAACACTAACCCTAACCCTCACAATAAACCTAACCATAACCCTATACCTCACTGTAACCCTCAACCTCACATTAACCCTAACACTCACCCTAAACCTAAACCCCACCCTAACACTAACCCTAACCCTCACCGCCAACCTCATCCTCACAGTAAATCTTATTCTAACCCTAACAATAACACTAACCCTAACCCTTACTATCCCCCTAACCCTAATCGTCACCCCCACCCTCACCCTCAGCCTAACCCTCAACCTAAGCCTAAACCTCACCCTAACACTCACACTCACCCTCACACGATACCTAATCCTAAACCTAAAAATATCCCTAAAACTCAACCTAACCCTCATCCTCACCCAAACCCTAAACCTAAACCTGACTCTAACCCTCCCCCTAACCCTAAGTCTACCCCTAAACCTCACCCTCACGCTAACTCTAACCCTAACCCTAACCCTAAACCTAACCCTACACCTCACCCTAAACCTAACCCTCACCCTCACCCTCAACCTAACCTTAACTCTAACCCTAATCCTAACAATAACTTTAACCCTAACCATAACCATAACCATAACCCTCACCCTCAGCCTCAACCTCAACGCAAACTTAACCCTAACAATAACACTAACAATAACCCTAACCCTAACCTTAACCCTAAACCTCACCCTAACCTTAACACTAACCCTAAGCCTAACCCTCTCCCTAACCCTGCCCCTAAACCTAACTCTACCCATAAACCTCACCCTCACCTTAAAATTAACCCTAACCCTAATCCAAAACCTCACCCTAAACCTTACCCTAACCCTAACCCTAACCCTCACCCTAATCCTAAGCCTAACCCTAACACTCAACCTAAGCCTAATCCTCAAGCTCACCGTAATCCTAACCCTAACCATCACCCTATCCCTAAACTTAACTCGAACCCTAACTCTCAACCTAACCCTACCCCTAACCGTTACCCTAACCCTAACCCTTACCCTCACCCTCACCCTAATCTTAAGCCTAAACCTGACCCTCAACCTAACCCTCACACTTACGCTCACCGTAACCCTAACCCTCACACTCACCCTAAACCTTACCCTAATCCTATACCTAACACTAAGCCTAACCCTCACCCTGACCATAACCCTCACCGTAACCCTAAATCTAACACTAACACTAACCCTAACCCTCACCCTCAGCCTCACCCTAACCCTAACTCTAACCCTAAACCTCATCCTCACCCCCACCCTAAATCTAACCCTAAACCTCACCCTCACCCTAGCCCTCACTCTAACCCTAATCCTAACCCTAACCCTCATCCTAACCCTTACCCTAACACTAACCCTAACCCTTACCCTCACCCTCACCCTAAACCTAACCCTAACCCTAAACCTCAACCTAACCCTTACCCTCACCCTCACTGTAACCCTTACCCAATACTCATTCTAACCCTAAACTTAACCGGAACCCTATCTGTCACCCGAAGCCTAAGCCTAACCCTCACCCTAACAATAACCCTCACCCTCACCATCACCCTAAGCCTAACCCTAAGCCTAAGCCTAACCCTAACCCTAAAACTCACTCTAAACCTAATCTTAATCCTAAACCTAACTCTAAACCTCACCCTCAACCTAATACTCACCTTAAGCCTAACCCTAACATTAATCATAACCCTAACCCTAAACCTCACCCTAACACTAACGCTAACCCTCATCCTCACCTTAGGCCTTACCCTAACCCTAACCCTCATCCTCACCCTAAACTTCACACTAACCCTAACACTAATCCTCAATCTAACCCTCATCATCACACTCAGCCTAATCCTATCTCTCCCCCTAACCCTAATGCTAACCCATACAGTAACCCTCACACTCAGCCTAACCCTCACCTTTACCCTTACCATCACCCCCACCTTAACCGTCACCCTAAGCCTAACAATCACCCTAACCCTGACTCTACCCCTAAACCTCACCCTCACCCGAATCCTAACTCTAACCGTAACCCTAACATTAAATCTCACCTTAACCCTAACCCTCAACCTCAACCTCATTCTCAGCCTAACCCTAAGCCTAAGCCTAAAACTTTCCCTAACACTCACCCTGACCCAAGCCCTCACCTTAACCCTAATCCTAACCCTAACTCTCATCCTAACCCTCACCCTAAGCCTAAACCTAACAATCAACCTAACCCTAATCCACACCCCCACACTCACTCTCAGCCTAACCCTAAGCCTAAGCCTAATCCTAACCCTAACCCTCACACTCACCCTCACCCTAACCCTAATCCTAACACTAACCCTAACCCTAAACCTTATCCTCAACCTAACCCTCACCCTAACTTTAACCATAACACTAACCCTAACATTAACCCTCGACCTAAACCTCCAACTAACCCTAAATCTAAAACTAAACCTCACCCTCACCCTAACCCTAATCCTAACCCTAATCCTGAACCTCACCCTAACCCTAACCCTAATCCTCACCCTTACCCTCACCCTCACCATAACTCTAACCCTAACCCTAAAAATAACACTAATCCTAACCCTAAACCTAACCCTACTCCTAATCCTAACCCTAATCATAACACTCACCCCCACCCTAACACTAATCCTAACCCTAACCCTCAAAGTAATCCTAAAGCTCATCCTCAAATTAACCCTAACCCTCATCCTAACCCGAACCCGAACCCTAACCCTAAACCTAAACCTTACCCTAACACTAACCCTAACCCTCACCCTCACACTAGCCCTCAGCCTAACCCTAATCCTAAATCTAATCCTCACCCTAACCCTAAACTTAACGGAAACCTAACTCTCATTCTAACCCTAATGCTAACCCTCACCCTCACACTAACCCTCACCCTCACCCTCATCACAAGCCTAACCCTAAGCCCAAAACTAACCCTAACCCTAACCCTCACACTAACCCTAACCCGAACACTAATCCTAATCCTAAACCTAACCCTAAACCTCACACTCACACTAAACCTCACCCTAACCCTAACCCTAAACCTATCACTAACCCTAACCCTAACCCTCACCCTCAGCCTCACCCTAACCCTAACTTTAACACTAAACCTCACACTCACCCTAACCCTAACCCTAACCCTAACACTAAACCTCACCCTAGCCCTAAACCTAAACCTCACCCTCACCCCAGCCCTCACCCTAAGCCTGACCCTAACCCTAAAACTAACCCTAACCCTCACACTCAACCGCACCCTCACCCTCACAGTAACTCTAAGCCTAACTCAAACACTAACCCTCAACCCCACACTAACCCTAACCCTAACTCTCCCCAGCACCCTCACCCTCACCATAACTCTAACCCTTACCCTAACAATAACACTAACCCTAAACCTAACCATCTCCCTAACCCTAATCCTCACCCCCACCCTGACCCTTAGCCTAAACCTAAGCCTAAGTCTAACCCTCAACCTAACCCACACACTCACGCTCACCCTAAACCTAAACCTAAACGTAACCCTATCCCAAAACCTCAACTTAACACTCACACTCACCTTAATCCTAACACTAACCCTAACCCTAAACCTCACCCTAACCCTCCCCAAACCTAACTCTAACCCTAAACCTCACACTCACCCTCACCCTAACCCAAACCCTAATCCTAAACCTCATTCTAACCCTAACCCTCACCCTCACCCTCAACTTCACTGTAATTCTAACACTAAACCGAAAAATAAGAGTAACCCTAAAACTCACCCTAACCCTAATCAAAACCCTCACCCTCACCCTCACCCTCACTGCAAACTTAAACCTAACCATAACACTAAAAATAACCCTAACCCTAACCATAACCATAACCCTAAACCTAACCCTAACCCTCACCTTTATATTAACCCTCACCCTCAGCATAAATCTCACGTTTACCTTTACCATCATCCTCACCCTAACCCTCAACCTCATCCTAACCCTCACCCTAACCATAAACCTAACCATCACCCTAACCCTAACCCTCACCCTCAACCTAACGATCAGCCTAACCCTAATCCTAAACCTAACCCTCATCCTAACCCTCACCCTAAACCTAACCATAACAATCACCCTAACCCTAATCCTCACCCCCACCTAAACCTCAGCCTAAGCATAAGCCAAAGCCGAACCCTAACCATAACCCTCACACTCACCCTCACCCTAACCCAATCCTCACCCCCACCCTCACACTCAGCCTAACCCTATACCTCAAGCTAACACTCACCCTAACCTTATCCCTCACACTCACCCTCACCCTAAACCTAAACCTAAACCTAAACCTAACCCTCACCCTAACCTTAACAAGAACACTAACCCTAATCCTAATCCTAATCCTAACCCTAATCGTAACAATCACCCTCAACCTAAACCTAATCCTCAATCTAACGATAACGCTCACCCTCTCTGTAACCTAAACCCTACCCTAACCCTCACCCGAACCCTCACCCTAACCCTAAACCTTACCCTAATACTAACCCTAACCCTCAACCTCACCATAGCCCTCAGCCTAACCCTAATCCTAACCCTAATCCTCACCCTAACCCTAAACTTAACTGAAACCTAACGCTCACCCTAACCTGACTGCTAACTCTCACCCTAACCCTAAATCACCCTCACCCTCACCACCAGCCTAACCCTAAGCCTAACACTAACCCTAACACTAAACCTCACACTCACCATAACCTTAACCCTAATCCTAATCCTGAACCTAACCCTAAACCTCACACTCACCCTAAACCTCACTCTAACCATAATCCTAACCCTAACACTAACCCTAACCCTAACCCTCAACCTCAGCCTCACCCTAACCCTAACTTTAACCCTAAACCTCACATTCACCCTAACCCTAACCCTAAACCTCACCCTAACCCTAAACCTAAACCTCACACTCACGCCAGCCCTCACCCTAAACCTGACCCTAACCCTAAACCTAACCCTAACCCTCACATTCACCAGCACCCTCACCCTCACAGTAACTTTAACCCTAACCCTAACCCTAACCCTAAACTTCATTCTAACCCTAACCTTAACACTAACACTAAAACTCACCCTCACCATAACCCTAAACCTAACACTAAACTCCACCCTAACCCTAACCCTAACTCTAACCTGCACCCTCACCCTCACCTTAACTCTAACCCTTACCCTAACAATAACACTAACCGTAACCCTAACCATCACCCTAACCCTAATCCTCACCCCCACCCTCACCCTCAGCCTAAACGTAAGCCTAAACCTAACCCTCAACCTAACCCTCACATTCACACTCACCCTAAAGCTAAACCTAATCGTAACCCTATCCCTAATCCTCAACCTATCCCTCACACTCACCCTAACCCTAACACTAACCCTAACCCTAAACCTCACCCAAACCCTCCCCCAAACCCTAATTCTAACCCTAAATCTCACCCTCACCCTAACCCTAAACCTAACCCTAATCCTAAACCTCACCCTAAACCTAACCCTCACCCTCACCCTCAACATCACTGTAATTCTTACTCTAACCCTAACAATAACAGTAACCCTATCCCTAACCCTAACCCTGACAATAACCCTCACCCTCAGCGTCACCCTCTCTGCAAACTTAACCCTAACCATAACACTAACAATAACCCTAACCCTAACCATAACCCTATTCCTCACCGCCACCGTCATCCTCAGCCTAACGCTAACATAACCCTAACACTAACCCTAACCCTCACGGTAACCCTAACCCTAACCCCAAACCTAACACAAACCCTAACCCTAAACCAAACCCTAAACCTAACCCTCACCATAACCCTAAGCCTAACCCAAACCTAACCCTCACACTCACCTACACCCTAACCCAAATCCTAAACCTAACCCTATCCTATCCCTAATGCTCACCCTATCCCACACACTAGCCTTCACCCTACACCTAATCCTAACCCTAAACCTCATCCTAACACTCACCCTAACCCTAACACTAAACCTCACCGTAATCCGAACCCTAACCCTCCTGCTCATGCTTGGTCCAAGCCTAAGCCTTAGCCTAAACCTAAGCCTAACCTCACCGTATCCCTCACCCTAACACTAACCCTAACTCTAACCCTAAACCTCACCCTCACCCTAACCCTAACACTAACCCTAACCTGAATCCTAAACCTCATCCTAACCCTAACAATAACTCACACCCTCACGCTCACTGTAACCGTATAAATCTAACCCTAACCCTAACAATAACCCTAACCCTAACCATAACCCTCACCCTAACCATAACCCTCAACCTAACCCTAGCCCTCACCCTAATACTTACCCTCACGCTAACACCAACCCTAACGCTAACACTAACGCTCACACTAACCCTAAAAATCACCCTACCCCTAAACCCCACCCTAACACTAACCTTAAACCTCAAACTCGCCCTAGCACTCACCCTAACCCTAACCCTCATCCTCACCCTAAACCTCACACTAACCCTAACACTAAATCTCAATTTAACCCTCAGCATCACCCTAACCCTAAACCTAAAACTCACCCTAACCCTAACCCTCACCTTTACCGTAACGCTCACCCTCAGCCCAACCCTCATCTTTACCCCTACCGTCACCCCCACCCTAACACTCACCCTAAATCTAACCCTCACCCTAACACTCACTTTAGCCCTAATCCTACCCCTAAACCTCAACATCACACTAACCCTAACTCTAACCCTAACCCTAACACTAAACTTCAACCTAACACTAACCCTAACCCTCACCCTCACCGTAACCGTAACCCTAACCCTAAAAATTAAGCTAACCCTAACTAACCTAACCCTCACCCTAACTCTCACCCTACACTAATTCTTGCCCTAAACCTCACACTTACCCTAATCCTAACTCTAACCCTAACCCTAACACTAAACCTCACCCTAACACTAATTCTACCCCTAAACCTCACACTTACCCTAACCCTAACTCTAACCCTAACCCTAACACTAAACCTCACCCTAACACTAACCCTAAACCTCACACTCACCCTCACCGTAACCATAACCCTAACCCTAACCCTAACAATAACCCTAACCCTAAACCTAACCCTCAACCTAACCATTACCCACACCCTAACCCTAACCCTCAAACTAACACTTAACCTCACCCTAACACTAACCCTAACCCTAACACTAACCCTCACACGAATCCTAACCCCTCAACATAATCCTAAACCTCACCCTAACCCTAACCCTAACTCTAAACCCAACCCTCACCCAAGCCCTCAGCCTAACCCTAACTCGAACCCTCACCCTCACCCTTACCCTAAACCTCATCCTCACCCTAAACCTCAAACTAACCCTAACACTAACCCTAATACTCAATCTAACCCTCACTCAAACCCTAACCCTAAACCTAAAACTAACCCTCATCTTTATCTTAACCCTCAACCTCAACATAAACCTCACCTTTACCCTTACCATCATCCTCACCCTAACCCTAAACCTAATACAAACCCTCACCCTAACCGTAAACCTAACAATCACCCTAACCCTAACACTCACCCTCAACCTCACGCTCAGTGGAACAATAAGCCTAAGCCTAACCCTTACCATAAACCTCACCCTAGCCCTCTCCCTAACCCTAATCCTAAACCTAATCCTCACCCTAACCCTCACCCTAACCCTAACCCTAACCATCACCCTAACCCTGATCCTCACCCCCACACTCACCCTCAGCCTAACCCTAAGCCTAACCCTAACCCTAACCCTAACCCTCACACTCATCCTCACCCTAACCCTAATCCTCACCCCCACCCTGATCCTCAGCTTAACCCTAAACCTCAAGCTAACACTCACCCTAACCTTAACCCTCACACTCACCCCCACCCTAACCTTAATCCTAACCCTAACCCTAAACCTAACCCTAAACCTCAAGCAAACACTCACCCTAACATTAACCCTAACACTAACCCTAACTCTAACCCTCGACCTAACCCTCCCCATAACCCTAAATGTAACCCTAAAACTAACCCTAAACCTCAAACAAACACTAACGCCAACCCTCACCCTCACCCTAGCCCTCACCCTAAACCTAATCCAAACCCTAATCCTCAATCTAAACCTCACAGTAACCCTAACCCTAACACTCACCCTAACCCTAAACTTAACCTGAACCCTAACATACACCCTAACGCTACCTCTAACCCTCACCCTAAACCTAACCCTCACCCTCAGCCTAAACCTAAGCCTAAGCCTAACCGTAACCCTAAACCTCAAACTCACCCTAACCCTCACCCTAACCCTAATCCTAACCCTAACCCTAACCCTAACCCTAATCCTCAAGCTAAACCTCACCCTAAACTTAACCCTAACAGTAAACCTAACACTAACCCTAAACCTAACCCTCATCCTCAGTCTCACCCTAACCCTAATTCTAACCCTAAACCTCACACTTACCCTAACCCTAACCCTAAACATCAACCTAACCCTAAACCTAAAACTCAAAATCACCCTGGCCCACACCCTAACCCTAATACTAACACTAAACCTCAGCCGAAGCCTCACCCTAACACTAACCCTAAACCTCACCCACACCCTCACCCTAACCTAACCCTAACCCTCAACCTAAACCTAACCCTCACCCTCAACCCTAATCCTCACTCTAACCCTAAACTTAAACCGAACCCTAAATCTCACCCTAACCCTAACCCTAACCTCACCCTAACAATATTACGCATCCTCACCATCACCCTCAGCCTAAAACTTAGCCTAACCCTAACCCTAACCCTAAACCTCATACTCACCCTAACCCTAACACTAATCCTAATCCTAATTTCACCCTCTCCCTCACCGTAACACTAACACTAACGAAAACATCACACTAATCCTAACCCTAAACCTAACCCTAACCCTAATCCTAAACCTAATCCTAACACTCACCCTCACCCTAAGCCTAATCCTAACCCTAACCCTCACCCGAAACCTAACCCTAACCATAAACCTTACCCTAACACTAACCCTAACCCTCACCCTAACCCTAGCACTCACCCTAACCCTAATCCTAACCCTAATCCTCTCCCTAACCCTAAACTCAACCGAACTCTAACTCTCACACTAAACCTAAACCTAACCTTCAAACTAACCCTAACCCTCACCCTCAACCTCACCCTAACTCTAACCCTAAACCTAACCCTCACACTCACCTTAACCCTAAACCTAATCCTAATACTAACCCTAACCCTAAACCTCAGCCTCACCCTAACCCTCACCCTAACCCTAACACTAACCCTAAACCTAACCCTCACCCTCAGCCATACCCTAACCCTAACTCTAACCCTAAACCTCACACTAAACCTAACCCTAACACAAACCCTTAACCTAAACCTCACCCTAACCCCAACCCTAAACCTCACCCTCACCCTAGCCCTTACCCTAACCTGAAACCTAACCCTGACCCTCATCCTCACACTACCCCTAAACCTAAACCTAACCCTCACCCTAACCCTAACCCTCACTCTCAAACTCACCCTCAGCTTAACCCTAAGCTTAAGCCTAAACCTAACCCTAACACACCCTAACCCTAATCCTATCCCTAATCCTACCCCTTACTCTAACACTAAACCTAACCCTCACCCTTACCCTGAACCTAATCCTAACCCTAACCCTCACCCTAACCCTAACCTAACACTAAACCTAACCCTAACCCTCAACCTAACCCTCCCCCTAACCCTAACTCTAACCCTAAACCTCACAGTCCCCCTAACCCTAATCCAAACCCTAACCCTCAACCTAACCCTAACCCTAACCCTAAAACTCACCCTAACACTAACCCTAACTCTCACCCTCAGCCTAGCCCTCAACCTAACCCTAATCCTAACTCTAAACCTCATCCTAACCCTCACCCTAACCCTAACTCTGAAACTCACCCTAACCCTAAACCTAACCCTAACTCTCAACCTAACCCTAACTCTCAAGCTCAACTTAAGCCTAACCCTAACCCTCAACCTAACCCTAAACTTAAACTGAACCCTAATTCTCACCCTAAAATTAACCCTAAACCTCACCCTCACCATCACACTCACCCGCACCCTCACCCTCTCAGTAACTCTAACCCTATCCCAAACCCTAACCCTGAACCTCACCCTAACCTTAACCCTAAAACTCACCCTCACCCTAGCCCTCACCCTAACTCTAATCCCAACTCTAACCCTCATCCTAACCCTCCCCATAACCCTAAAACTAACCCTCACCCTAACCCTAACCCTCATCCGCACCCTCACACTCAGCCTAATCCTAAGCCTAACCCTAAACCTCACCCTAACCCTCACACTCACCTGCACCCTCACCCTCACACTAACTCTAAGCCTAACCCAAACCCTATCCCTAAACTTCACTCTAACCCTAACCCTAACCCTAATCGAAAACCTCACCCTAAACCTCACCTTTACCCTAACACTAACCCTCACCCTAATCCTAAGCCTAACTCTAACCCTCAACCTAACCCTAACCCTCATGCTCACCGTAATCCTAACCCTAACAATCACCCTAACACTAAACTTAACTCGAACCCTAACTCTCAACCTAACCCTATCCCTAAGACTTACACTAACCCTAACCATCACACTCACCCTCACGCTAATCATAAGCCTAAACCTAACCCTCAACCTAACCCTAACACTCACGGTCACCGTAACCCTAAACCTCACACTCAACCTATAATTTACCCTAATACTAATCCTAACACTAAGCCTAACACTCACCACTCCCTCACACTCACCGTAACCCTAACTCTAACACTAACACTAACCCTAAACCTAACCCTCAGCCTCACCCTAACCCTAACTCTCAGCCTCACCCTAACCCTAACCCTAAACCTCACCCTAATTCTAACCCTAAACCTCACCCTCAAACCTAATCCTCACTCTAAACCTAAACTTAAACCGAACCCTAAATCTCACCCTAACAATAACCCTAACCCTCACCCTAACAATAATCCGCACCCTCACCATCACCCTCAGCCTAAAACTTAGCCTAACCCTAAACCTAACCCTAAACCTCACACTAACCATAACCCTAACACTAATCCTAATCCTAACCCTCACCCTCTCTCTCACCATAACTCTAACCCTAACTCGAACAATAACACTAATCCTAACCCTAAACCTAACCCTAACCCTAAACCTAACCCTAATCCTAACACTCACCCTCACCCTAACCCTAATTCTAACCTTAACCCTCACCCGAACCCTAACCCTAACCATAAACCTTACCCTAACACTAACCCTAACCCTCACCCTCACCCTAGCACTCACCCTAACCCTAATCCTAACCCTAATCCTCAACCTAACCCTAAACTTAACTGAACGCTAACTCTCACACTAAACGAAAACCTAACCCGCAACCTAACCCTAACCCTCAACCTCCCCCTCCCCCTAACCCTAATCCTAACCCTAACCCTAACACTCACCCTAACGCTAACCCTAATCCTAATCTTATCCCTAACCCTAAACCTCACCTTCACCCTAACCCTAACACTAACCCTAACCCTCACCCTCAGCCATACCCTAACCCTAACTCTAACCCTAAACCTCACATTAAACCTAACCCTAACACAAACCCTTAACCTAAACCTCACCCTAACCCCAACCCTAAACCTCACCCTCACCCTAGCCCTTACCCTAACCCTAAACCTAACCCTGACCCTCATCCTCACACTCCCCCTAAACCTAACCCTAACCCTCACCCTAACCCTAAACCTCACTCTCAAACTCACCCTCAGCCTAACCCTAAGCTTAAGCCTAAACCTAACCCTAATACACACACTGACCCTCACTCTCACCCTAATCCTATCCTTAACACTAACACTAACTCTAACACTAATCCTAACGCTCACCCTCATCCCCTAAACATCACCCTAACCCTCCCCCAAACCCTAAGTCTAAGCCTAAACCTCACCCTCACCCTAATCCTAACCCTAAGCTTAATCCTAAATCTAACCCTAACCCTAACCCTCACCCTCACCCTCAAACTCACTGTAAGTCTAAACCTAAGCCTCAACCTAACCCTGAACCTAACCCTCACACTCACCCTCACCCTAACCCTAGTCCTAACGGTAACCCTATCCCTGAACCTCAACCCAATTCTCACCCTCACCCTAACCCTAACACTAACCCTCACCCTAAACATCACCCTAACCCTCCCCAAAACCCTAAGTCTAAGCCTAAACCTCACCCTCACCCTAATCCTAACCCTAACCTTAATCCTGAATCTAACCCTAACCCTAATCCTCACCCTCACCCTCAACCTCACTGTAAGTCTAACCCTAACCCTAACAATAACGGTAACCCTAACCCTCACCCTAACCCTAACCATAGCCCTCACCCTCAGCCTCACCCTCACTGCAAACATAACCCTAACCATAACACTAACAATAACCTTAACCCTAACACTAACCATAACCCTAATCCTCACCCCCACCCTCACCCTCAGCCTAACCCTAACTTAGCCCTAACCCTAACCCTAACGCTAACCCTCACCATAACCCTAACCCTAAAACAAACTCTAAAACAAACCCTAACCCTAACCCTAACCCTCACCGTAACCCTAACCCTATCCCTAACCCTAACCCTCACCATAACACTAACCCTAACCCTAACCCTAACACAAACCCTAACCCTCACCGTAACCCTAACCTTAAACCAAACCCTAAAACTAAACCTACTCCTCAGCCTCACCCTCACCCTAAACCAAAACATAACCCTTACTCTCCCCCTAACCCTAAGCCTATCCCAACCCTAACCCTCACACTCACCCTCACCCTAACCCAAATCCTATACATAACCCTATCCTAAGCCTAACCCTCACCCTAACCCTCACCCTAGCCCTCACCCTAAACCTAACCCTAACCCTAAACCTCACCCTAACCCGAACCCTAATCCTCCCCCTCATGCTGGGCCTAAGACTAAGCCTAAGCCTAAGCATAACCCTCAAACAATCCCTAATCATAACACTAACCCTAATTCTAACCCTAAACCTAACCTTCACCCTAACCCTAACTCACACACGAACCCGAAAGCTTAACCTCATCCTAACCCTAAACCTAACCCACAACCTCACCCTCACCATTACCGTATGAACCTAACCATAACATTAATCCTAACCTTAACCCTAAACCTCAACCTCACCCTAGCCTCACACTAACCCTAATCCTAACCCTAACCCGCATCCTAATCCTCACCCTAAATCTAACCCTAACCCTCACCCTCACCATCACACTAATCTTAACCCTCAACCTAACCCTAACCGTCACCCTCAACAAAAACCTTACCCTAACCCTCAACCTAACACTAAACTTAACCCGAAACCTAACTCTCACCCTAACCCTAACCCTGAAACTCACCTTAAACCTAACCCTAAAACTCACCCTCACCCTAGCCCTCACCCTAATCCTAACAGTAACCCTCTCACTAACCCTAACCCTCACCCTCACCCTAACCCTCAGCCTAACCCTAAGCCTAACCCCAACCCTATCCCTAACTCTCACACTCACCCTAACCCTAACCCTAACCCTAATCCTAATCCTAACCCTAACCCTAAACCTCACCCTCTGCCTAACCCTCACCCTAATCCTAACTCTAAACCTAACACTAACCCTAAGCCTAAACGTCACCCTCACCCTAGCCCTTATCCTAACCCTAATCCTAACCCTAACCCTCATCCTAACACTTGCTCTAACCCTAAGCCTGACCCTCAACCTCACCCTCAGCCTAAAGCTAAGCCTAACCCTAAACCTAACCCTAACACACAAACTCCCCCTCACCCTAACCCTAATCCTATCCCTAAACCTAACGCACACCCTAACTCTCACCCTAACCCTAACATTAACCCTAACACTAAACCTCAACCTAACCGTCACCCTAACCCTAACTCTATCCCTAAACCTCACCCTCACCCTAACCCTAACTCTAACCGTAACCCAAACTCTAAACCTCACCCTAACCCTAAACCTAACCCTCACCCTCACTCTCACCGTAACCTTAACCCTAAATCTAACCGTAACAATAACCCTAAACCTAATCCTAACACTCACCCTAACAATAACCCTCACCAAAACACATACCCTCACCCTAACACTTACCCTCAACCTAACACTAGCCCTAACCTTAACACTAAACCTCACACTAACCCTAACCCTAACATTAACCATAAACCTCAACCTAGCCCTCACCCTAAACCTAACCCTAACACTAACCCTAACCCTCACCCTCACCCTCACCCTCACCCGCAAACTCACCCTCACAGTAACTCTAACCCTAACCCAAACCCTAACCCTAAACATCACCCCAACCCTAACCCTAAAACTCACCCTCACACGAGCCCTCACCCTATTTCTAAACCTAACCCTAACCCTCATCCTAACCCTCCCCATAACCCTAACCCTAACCCTCACCATATCCCTAACCCTCATCCGCACCCTTACCCTCCGCCAGGTCCTAAGCCTAACCCTAAACCTAACCCTAAACCTAACCCTAACCCTCACTCTCAACCTCACCCTCACCATAAATCTAACCCTAACCCTAACAATAACAGTAAACCTAACCCTAACCATCACCCTAACCCTAATACTCACCCCCACCCTCACCCTCAACCTAACCCTAAGCCTCAGCCTAACCCTCAACATAACCCTCACACTCACCCTCACCTTAACCCTAGTCCTAAAGGTAACCCTATCCCTAAACCTCAACCTAACCCTCCACCTCAATTTAACCCTAACACTAAGCCTAACCCTAAACCTCACCGTAACCCTCCCCCAAACCATAACTCTAACCCTAAACCTCAAACTCACCCGCAGCCTAACCCTAACCTTAATCCTAAAATTAACCCTAACCCTAACCCTCACCCTCAACCTCAACCTCACTGTAACTCTAACCCTATCCCTAACAATGACAGTAACCCTAAACCTAACCCTAACCCTCACCCTCAGCCTCACCATCACTGCAAACTTAACCCTAACCATAACACTAACAATAACCCTAACCCTAACCCTAACCATAACCCTAATCCTCACACCCAACTTCACCCTCAGACTAACCCTAACTTAACCCTAAACCTAACCCTAATCCTCACCGTAACCCTACCCCTAACCCTAACCCTAACACAAACCCTAACCCTCAACGTAACCCTAACCCTAACCCTAACACAAACCCTAACCATAAACCAAACCCTAAACCTAAACCTAATCCTCAGCCTCACCCTCACCCTAACCCAAAACATAACCCTAACTCTCACCCTAACCCTAAGCCTAACCCAACCCTAACCCTCACACTCAACCTCACCCTAACCCACATCCTATACCTAACCCTATCCTAACCCTAACCCTCACCCTAGACCTCACACTAAACCTAATCCTAACCCTAAACCTCATCCTAACACTCCCGCTAACCCTATACCTAAACCTAACCCTCACCCTCACCCTCAACAACAACCTCACCCTCACAGTAACTCTATCCCTAACCCAAACCTTAACCCTAAACATCACCCCAACCCTAACCCTAAAACTCACCCTAACCCAAGCCCTCATCCTAACTCTAATCCTAACCCTAACCCTCATCCTAACCCTCCCAATAACCCTAACCCTAACCCTCACCCTATCCATAACCCTCAACCGCACCCTTACCCTCCGTCAAATCCTAAGCCTAACCCTAAACCTAACCCTAACCCTAACCCTCACACACACCCTCACCCTCACCATAAATCTAACCCTAACCCTAACAATAACCCTAACCCTAACCCTAACCATCACCCTAAACCTAATACTCACCCCCACCCTCAACCTCAACCTAACCCTAAGCCTCAGCCTAACCCTCAACCCAACCCTAACACTCACCCTCACCTTAACCCTAGTCCTAAAGGTAACCCTATCCCTAAACCTCACCCTAACACTAACCCTAACCCTCACCCTAGCCCTCACCCTTACCCTAATCCTAACCCTGACCCTAACCATAACCCTCACCCTCACCCTCACTGTAACTCTAACCCTAACCCTAACAATAACACTAATCCTAACCCTAAACCTAACCCTTACCCTAATCCTATCCCTAACCCTCACCTTCAGCCTCACCCTCACTGGAAATATAACCATGACCATATCCCTAACAATAATCCTAACCCTAACCCTAATCCTAACAATCACCCTCACCCTAACCCTAATCCTAAACCTAACCCTCACTCTAACCCTTAACCTATCCCTCACCGTTACCCTAACCCTCATCCTAACCCTCACCCTAACCCTAAACCTCACCCTTACACTAACCCAAATCCTCACCCTCACCCCAGCCCTCACCCTAAACACCATCCTAAACCTAATCCTCATCCTAACTCTCACCCTAACCCTAATCCTAACACTAACCCTAATACAAACTCAAAACTTCAACCTAACCCTACCACTCAAATTCACTGTAACCCTAACCTTAACCCTCACCCTAACCCTAAACTTAACCCGAACAATAATTCTCACCCAAATGCTAACCCTAAGCGGAACACTTACCCTAACCCTCACCCTCACCCTCAGCTTAATGCTAAGCCTAACCCTAACCCTAAGCCTAACACAAGCACTCACCCTAACACTAACCCTAATCCTAATCCTAACCCTAACCCTAACCCTCACCCTCATCCTAACCCTCACCCTAACCCTAACACTAACACTAACCCAAACCCTAAACCTAACACTAACACTAAACCTCACCCTAACACTCACCATAACCGTAACTCTAACCCTAAATCTCACCCTCACCCTCATCCTAACCCTCACCCTCACCCGAACTGTAACACTAACCCTAACCCTAACACTCACACTAACCCTAACACTAACCCTAACTGTAACCCTAAACCTCACCCTGACCCTAACCCTAACTCTAAACCTCATCCTAACCCTAACCCTAACCCTCAACATCACCCTCAAGCTTACCCTTACCTTAACCTTAACCTTACCCCTAACCCTAAGAATAACTCTAAACCTAACCCTAACCCTAAACCTCACCCTCACCGTAACTCTAACCCTAACACAAACCCTCACACTAACCCAAACTCTGAAACTAAACCTAACGCTAAAAGTCACCCTAACCCTAAACCTAACTCTAACCCTAACCCTAGCACATACCCTAACCCTCATCTTAACCCTAACCCTCATTCTAACCCTCACTCTAAACATAAACCATAACCTAACCCTTAATCTAACCCTCAACTTCACCCTCAGCCTCAGCCTAACACTAACCCTAACCCTAACCCTCACACTCACAGTCACAGTAACCCTAATCCGAACACTAACCCCAAACCTAACCCTAAAACTAACCCTAACCCTAACCCTCACCCTAAAGCTCACTCTAAACCTAACCCTAACCCTAAACCTCACCTTCACCCTAACCCTAATCCTAACACTAACCATCACCCTCACCCTCACACTCACCCGCACCTTAAACTTAATCATAATCCTAACCCTAACCCTAACTGTAACACTAACTATAACCCTAACCCTAACACTAACACTAACCCTAATCCTCAACCCCACCCTCACTCTCAGCCTAACCCTAAGCCTGTCCCTAACACTAACCCTAACTCTAACCCTAAACCTCACCCTCACCCTAACCCTATCTCTAAACCTAACCCTAATCCTCACCCTGACCCTAACCCTAACCCTCACCTGCAACCTCAGCCTCACTGTAACTCTAACCCTAACCCTAACAATAACACTAACCCTAAACCTAATGATCACCCTAAACCTAATCCTCACCCCCACCCTCACCCTCAGCCTAACCCTAAGCCTAAGCCTAACCGTAACACTAACCCTCACCCTCACTCTAACCCTAACCCTAATCCTAACCCTAACCCTATCCCTAAACCTCAAACTAACCCTCACCCTCACCCTAATGTTAGCACTAAACCTAACACTAACCCTCACCCTAACCCTTCCCCTAACCTGAACTCAAACCCTAAACTTCACCAGCACCCTTACACTAACCCTAACCCTAACCCTAAACCTCACCGTAAACCTCACCCTAACGACACCCTCACCCTCACTCTCAATGTGAACGTAAGTCTAACCCTAAGCCTAACAATAACAGTAACCCTAACCCTAAACAATAACCATAATCCTCACCCTGTGCCTCATCCTCACCGCAAATTTAACACTAACCATAACACTAAAAATAACCCTAAACCTAACCCTAAGCCTAAGCCTAAGCCTAACCCTAACCCTAACCATAAAACTAACCCTAACCCTAACACAAAACCTAACCCTAGCCCTAACCCTATATCTAAACCTCATCCTAAACCTCACCCTAAACCAAACCCTAACCCTAACCCTAACCCTAACCCTAACCCTAACCCTCACCCTCACTCTCAGCCTAAGCCTAAGCCTAAGCCTAAGCCTAACCCGAACTCTAAACCTCACCCTTACCCTCACCTTATACCTAACCCTAACACTAACCCTAACTCTAACCCTAAACATCACCATCACTCTAACCCTAACTCTAACCCTAAACCTAAAACTAAACCTCACCCTAAACCTACACCTAACCCTCACCCTCAACCTCACCTTAAACCTAACCCTAACCCTAACAATAACCCTAACACTAAACATAACCCTCACCCTAACCATAACCCTCAACATAACCCTAACCCTCAATCTACCCCTCACCCTCACCCTAACCCTAACCCTAACCCTCACCCTAACCCTAACCCTAAACGTAACCCTTACCCTCACCTTAACCCTCATCCTAACCCTAAGCCTAAACCTAACCCTAACCCTCACACTCATCCTCATAATAACACTAATCCTAAACCTAAGCATAACCCTAACCCTAAACCTCAACCTAACCCTAACCCTAATCCTAACCCTAACACTAACCCTAGCCCTAACCCTCAACCTAACCCTCACCCTAACCCTAAACCTCATCCTAACCCTCACCTTCACCGTAACCCTAAACCTAACCCAAACCCTCACCCTAACCCTAACCCTAACCCTAACCCGAACCCGAAACATAAACCTCACCCTAACCCTAAACCTAACCCTCACCCTCAACCTCACCCTAACGGTAAACTTAACCTTAACCATAACACTAACAATAATCCTAACCCCACCCCGAATCCTAACCCTCACCCTCACCCTAAACTTAAACCTCACCCAAACCCAAACCCTCACCCTAACACTTACCCTCATCCTAACACTAACCCTAACCCAAACCCTAACCCTAACACTCCCCCTACCGCTATATCTAACCCTCAACCTCACCCTCACCCTCACCCTAACTCTAACACTAACACTAACCCTATCTCTAACCCTAAACCTCACCCTCACCCTAACCCTAACTCTAACCCTAACCTGAAACCTAAACCTCAACCTAACCCTAACCCTCATCCTCACTCTCACGCTCAACATATCCCTAACCCTAACCCTAACCCTAAAAATAACCCTAACCCTAACCCTAACCCTCATCCTAACCATACCCTTCACCCTAAACCTAACCCTCACCCTAACACTTACCCTCACCCTAACACTAACCCCAACCATAACATTAACCCTCACACTAACCCTAACCATCACCCTAACCCTAAACCAAACCCTAACCCTAACTCTCACCCTCACCCTAGCCCTCAACCTAACCCTAACCCTCATCCTCACCCGTAACCTCACACTAACCCTAACACTAATCCTGAATCTAACCCTCACCCTCACCTTAATCCTAACCCTCACCTGTACTGTAACTCTCACACTCAGTCTAACCCTCACCTTTACCCTTACGGTCACCCTCAACCTAACCCTCACCATAGCATAAATCCTCATCCTAACCCTCACCCTAATGGCAACCATAACCATCACCCTAAACCTAACCCTCACATTCACCCTCACCGTCAACGTAATCCTAAACCTAACCCTAACCCTAACATTAAAACTCAAACTAACCCTCACCCTAACCCTAACACTAACCCTAACCCTGACACTCAACCTAACCCTCCCCCTAATCTTAACTCTAACCCTAAACCTCACCCTCACCCTAACCATAATCCTAACCCTAAACCTCACCCTAACCCTGATCCTAAACCTCATCCTCACCCTCACCCTTACTGTAACTCTAAACATAACCTTAGCTATAACACTAACCCTAAACCTAACCCAAACCCTGAACCTCACCCTAAGTCTAACCGTAAAACAAACCCTCACCCTAATCCCAATCCTAATCCTCAGCCTTACCTTAACCCTAACCCTAACCCTAACCCTAAACCTCACCCTAACGCTAACCCTAAACCTCACCCTAACTCTAGTTCTCCCGCTAACCCTAATGCTAACCCTAAACCTCATCCTAACACTCACCCTAACCCTAAAACACTAACACTAACCCTTACCCCCACCCTCACGCTCTGCCTAAGCCTCCGCCTCAGCCTATTACTAACCCTGACGCTCACCCTCACCCTCACCCTAACCCTAACCCTAACACTAACCCTAACTCTACCCCTCACACTAACCCTCACCCTAACGCTAACTATAACCCTAAACCTCACCCTAACCCTAAACCTAAATCTCACCCTGACCCTCACCCTCTGCCTAACATTAAGCCTAACCCTAAGCCCAACCCTAACCCTAACACTAACCCTAACCCTCACCCTAACCCTAAACCTAACCCTCACCCTCATTCTAGCCCATACACAAACCCTAAGCCTAAGCCTAACCCTCACCCTAATCCTCACTCTAACTCTAACCCCAACACTCATGCTAAAACTTAACCCTCACCCTCACCCTAACTCTAACTCTAATCCTAACCCTAACCCGAACCCTCACACTCACCCTCACCTTAAGCCTAACCCTAATCCTAACCCTAACACTAACCCTCAATCCCACACTAAACCTCACCCTATCCCCAACTCTAACCCTAACACTAACTCTAACCCTCACCCCATCCCTCACCCTAACCCTAATCCTAACCCTCACCCTCAACCTAGCCCATACCCAAATCCTAAGCCTAAGCCTAACCATCACAATAACCCTCACTCTAACCCGAACCCCAACACTCACCCTAACTGTAAACCTCACCTTCACCCTCACCCTAACTCTAACCCTAACCCTAACCCTAACCCTCATACTCACCCTAACCCTAACCTTAACCCTAATCCTAAACCTCACCCTAAACCTAAACCTTACCCTAACACTTACCCTCACCTTAACACTAACACTAAACCTAACACTAACCCTCACACTAACGCTAACAATCACCCTAAACCTAAACCTCACCCTAACCCTAAAGCTAACCCTCACCTTCACCCTAGCCCTCAACCTAACCCTAACACTCATCCTCACACTAAACCTCACACTAACCCTAACACTAATCCTCAACCTAAACTTCACCCTCACCCTTAACCTAACCCTGACCCTCACCCTAACCATAACCCTCAACTCAATCTCACCCTCAGCCTAACACTAAGTCTAACCCAAACCCTAACCGTAACCCTCACACTCACCCTCACTCTAACCCTAATCCTAACACTAACCCTAACCCTAAACCTCAACCTAACCCTCACCCTAACCCTAACCCTAACACTAACCCTAACCCTAACCCTCACGATAACCCTCCCCCTAACCCTAAGTCTAAACCTAAACCACACACTCACCCTAACCCAAATCCTAACCCTGACCCTAAACCTCACCCTAACCCTAACCCTAACCCTCACCCTTACCCTCACCCTCACCCTCACCCAAACTCTAACCAGAAACCTAACAATAACACTAATCCTAACCCTAAACCAAACCCTAACAATAATCCTATCCCTAACCCTCAGCCTCACTGCAAAGGTAGCCAGAAAAATAACACTTACAATAATCCTAACCCTAACCCTAATCCTAACCCTCACCCTCACCCTAACCCTCATCCTCACCCTAACCCTCTCCCTAACCCTAAGCCTCACCCTTACCATAACCATAACCCTCATCCTAATCCTAACCCTAACTCTCACCCTAACATTAACTCTAACCCTAAATTTCACCGTCACCCTCACCCTAACCCTCACCCTCAAAATGACCCTCAGCTTAACCCAAAGCCAAAGCCTAATGCTACCTTAACCCTCACCCTCACACTAGCCCTCACCATAACCCTAACTGCAACACTAACCCTAACCCTAACACTCACACTAACCCTAACCCTAACCCTAACTCTACCCTAAACCTCACCCTGACCCTAACCCTAACCCTAACCCTAACACTAAATCTCATACTAACCCTAAACCTAACCCTCAACATCACCCTCACCCTCACCCTTACCTTAACCTTAAGCCTAACCCTAACCCTAAGAATAACCCTAACCCTAAAACTAACCCTAAACCTCACCCTCACCGTAAATCTAACCCTAACCCAAACCCTCACCCTAACTCTAACTCTGACACTAAAACTAAGGCTAAACGTCACCCTAACCCTAAACCTAAACCTAACCCTCATGCCAGCACATACCTTAACCCTAATCCTAACATTAACCCTAACTCTAACCCTCACACTCACCCTCACCTTAACCTTAATCCTAATCCTAACCCTAACCCTTACCCTAACCCTAACTCTAACCCTAATCCGAACCCTAACCCTAACCCTAATCCTCAACCCCACTCTCACCCTCAGCCTAAACCTAAGCCTGTCCCTAACACTAACCCTTACTCTAACCCTAAACCTCACCCTCACCATAACCCTATCTCTAAACCAAACCCTCAACCTCACCCTGACCCTAATCCTAACCCTCACCCCCACCCTCAGCCTCAATGTAACTCTAACCCTAACCCTAACAATAACACTAACCCTAACCATAACGATCACCCTAACCCTAACCGTCACCCCCACCCTCACCCTCAGCCTAACCCTCAGCCTAAGCCTAACCCTAACACTAACCCTCACCCTCATTCTCACTCTAACCCTAATCCTAACCCTAACCCTATCCCTAAACCTCAACCTAACCCTCACCCTCACACTAATGCTAAAACTAAACCTAACCCTAACCATCACCGTAACCATCCCCCTAACCCGAACTGTGACCCTAAACCTCACCAGCACCCTTACACTAACCCTAACCCTAACCCTAAACCTCACCATAAACCTCACCCTAATCCTCACCCTCACCCTCACTCTCACCATGCCCGTAACTCTAACCCTAACCCTAACAATAACAGTAACCCTAACCCTAACCCTAACAATAACCATAAACCTCACCTTGTGCCTCACCCTCACCGCAAACGTAACACTAACCATAACACTAACAATAACCCTAAACATAACCCTAATCCTAAGCCTAAGCCTAAACCTAACCCTAACCCTAACCCTCACCCTAACCCTAACACTAACCCTAACACTAACACTAAACATAAACCTAACCCTAACCCTAACCCTAAACCTCATCCTAGCACTCATCCTAAACCTAACCCTAACCCTAACCCTCACTCTCGGCCTAAGCCTAAACCTAAGCTTAAGCCTAACACGAACTCTAAACCTCACCCTAACCCTCACCTTAACCCTAACCCTAACAGTAACCCTAACTCTAACCCTAAACATCACCATCACCCTAACCCTAACTCTAACTCTAACCCTAAAACTAAACCTCACCCTAACCCTAAACCTAACCCTCACCCTCAACCTCACCGTAACCCTAAGCCTAACACTAACAATAACCCTAACACTAAACCTAACCCTCACCCTAACCATAACCCTCAACATAACCCTAACCCTCAATCTACCCCTCACACTCACCCTAACCCTAACCCTAACCCTCACCCTCACCCTAACAATAAATGTAACCCTAACCCTCACCGTAACCCTCACCCTAATCCTAACCCTAATCCTAACCCTAACCCTCATTCTAAACCTAAACCTAACTCTAACCCTAACCATCACCCTAAACCTATTCCTCATCCTCACACTCACCCTGAGCCTAAACCTAAGCCTAAACCTAACCCGAACTCTAAACCTCACCCTTACCCTCACCTTAACCCTAACCCTAACACTAACCCTAACTCTAACCCTAAACCTCACCCTCACCATAACCCTAACTCTAACCCTAACCTGAAACCTAAACCTCATCCTAACCCTAACCCTCACCCTTACCCTCAACATAACCCTAACCCTAACCCTAACAATAACCCTAACCCTAACACTAACCCTCATCCTAACCATAGCCTTCACCCTAACCCTAATCCTCACTCTAATACATACCCTCACCCTAACACTAACCCTATTCATTTACACTAACCCTCACACTAACCCTAACCATCACCCTAACCCTAAACCTCACCCTAACCCTAACTCTCACCGTCAACCTATCCCTCAACTTAACCCTAACCCTCATCCTCACCCTTAACCTCACACTAACACTAACACTAATCCTGAATCTAACCCTGAAGCTCACATTAACCCTAACCCTCACCTTACCATAACCCTCACACTCAGCCTAACCCTCACCTTTACCCTCAGCCTCAGCCTAACCCTAAGCCTAAGCCTAACCCTAATCATAACCCTCACCCTCACCCTAGCCCTCACCCTAACCCTAATCCTAACCCTAACCCTCATCTTAACCCTTAACCTACCACAACACTAACCATCATTCTAAACCTAATCCTCATCCCCACTCATACTCTCAGCCTAACCGTAAGCCTAAGCCAAACCCTAACCCTAACCCTCACACTCACCCTACCGTCAACCTCATCCTAACCCTAACCCTAACCCTAACATTAAACCTCAACTGAACCCTCACCCTAACCCTAACACTAACCCTAACCCTAAAACTCAAACTAACCCTCCCCCTAACCCTAACTATAACCCTAAACCTCACCCTCACCCTAACCATAATCCTAAAACTAAACCTCACCCTAACCCTGATCCTAACCCTCACCCTCACCCTCACCCTTACTGTAACTCTAACCCTAACCTTAACTATAACACTAATCCTAAACCTAACCCAAACACTGAAACTCACCATAACTCTAACCCTAACACAAACCCTCACCCTAATCCTAATCCTAACCCTCAGCCTCACCTTAACCCTAACCCTAACCCTAACCCTAACTCTCACCCTCACCATAACCCTAACCCTAACCCTAAACATCACCCTAACGCTAACCCTAGCACTCATGTTAACTCTAGCCCTCCCCCTAAACCTAATGATAACCCTAAACATCATCCTAACTCTCACCCTAACTCTAAAACCCTAACACTAACATTCACCCTCAGCCTCACACTCCGCCTAAGCCTCCGCCTCAGCCTAAGACTAACCTTGACCCTCAAACTCACCATAACCCTAACCCTAACCATAACACTAAACCTAACCCTAACCTTCACACTAACCCTCCCCTTAACCCGAACTCTAACCCTAAACCTCACACTCACCCTAATCCTAAACCTAAACCTGACCCTAAATCTCACCCTAACCCTAACCCTAACCCTCACCCTTACCCTCACCCTCACCCTCACCATAACTCTAACCCTAACCCTAACAATAACACTAATCCTAACTCGAAACCTAAACCTAACCCTAATCCTATCCATAACAATCACCCTCAGCCTCACCATCACTGCAAAAGTCACCAGAACCATAACACTAACAATAATCCTAACCCTAACCCTAATCCTAACAATCACCCTCAACCTAACCCTAATCCTAACCCTAACCCTCACTCTAACCCTAATCCTAACCTCACCATAACCCTAAACCTCATCCTAACCCTCACCCTAACAATAACCCTAACCCTCACCCTCACCCTAGCCTTCACCCTAACCCTAATCCTAACCCTATCCCTCACTCTAACCATAAACCTAACCCTCAACATAACCCTCAAACTCACCTTAACCCTCATCCTCACCCTAACCCTCACCCTAACCCTAACCCTCACCCTCACCGTAACCCTAAACCTCATCCTAACCCTCACCCTAACCCTAACCCTAAAACTAAACCTCACGCTAACAATAACCCTAACCCTCACCCACACCCTAGCTCTCACCCTAAACCTAATCCTAACCCTAATCCTCATCCTAACACTCACCCTACCCCTAACCCTAATCTTCACCCTAACCCTAATCCTAACCCTAACCCTCAACCTAACCCTAACCCTCACCCTCACTGTAACCCGAACTCTAAACCTCATCCAACCCTAAACTAAACCCGAGCCCAAACTCTCACCCTAACGCTCACCCTAACCCAAACCCTAACAGTAAACCTCAACCTAAACCTCACCCTCAGCTTAACCATTAGACTAACCCTAACCCTAAGCCTAACCCAAACACCCTCACACTAACCCTAATCATAATCCTAACCCAAACCCTAACCCTCAACCTCATCCTAACCCTCACCCTAACCCTAACACTAACCCTCACCCTAACCATCACCCTAACCCTAAATCTAACCCTAAACCTCACCCTCACCCTAACCCTAACCTAACCCTAAACCTAAACCTCACCCTAACCCTAACCCCTACCCTCACCCTCACCGTCAGCCTAAACCTAACCCTAAACCAAACCCTCACCATGACCCTAACCCTAACCCTAAACCTCACCCTAACCCTAACCCTAATCCTCACCCTCAGCCTCACTCTCACTGTAAACTTAACCCTAACCATAACACTAACAATAACCCTAACCCTAACCCTAATCTAATCCTCACCTTCACCCTCACCCTCAACATAACCCTAACCCTAACCCTAACAATAAACCTAACCCTATCCCTAACCCTCATCCTAACCATAACCTTCACCCTAACCCTAACCCTCACCCTAACACTTACCCTCACCCTAACACTAACCCTAACCATAACACTAACCCTAACCATCACCCTAACCCTAAACCTCACCCTAACACTAACTCTCACCCTCAACCTAGCCCTCAACCTAACCCTAACCCTGATCCCCACCCTTAACCTCACACTAACCCTAACACTAATACTGAATCTAACCCTCAGCCTCACCCTAACCCTAACCCTCACCCTTAGCATAACTCTCACCCTCAGCCTAACCTTCACCTTTACCCTTATGGTCACCTCACCCTAATCCTCACCATAACCTAAATCCTCATCCTAACCCTCACCCTAAAGGCAAACCCAACCATCACCCTAACCCTAACCCTCAGCCTCAGCCTAACCCTCAAGCCTAAGCCTAAGCCTAACCCTAACCCTCACCCTCATCCTAGCCCTCACCCTAACCCTAATCCTAACCCTAAACCTCATCCTAACCCTTAAACGAACCATAACCCTAACCATCATTCTAAACCTAATCCTCATCCCCACCCATAATCTCAGCCCAACCCTAAGCCTAAGCCGAACTCTAACTATAACCCTCACACACGCTCACTATCAACCTAATCCTAAACCTAACACTAACCCTAACATTTAAACTCAACCTAACTCTCAACCCAACCCTAACACTAACCCTATACCTAACCCTCGACCTAACCCTCCCCCTAACACTAACTCTAACCCTAATCCTCACCCTCACCCTAACAATAATCCTAACCCTAAACAGCACCCTAACCCTGATCCTAACCCTCACCCTCACCCTTATTGTAACTCTAATCCTAACCTTAACTATAACACTAACCCTATACCTAACCCAAACCCTGACCCTCACCGTAACTCTAACCCTAATCCTAACCCTCATCCTCACCTTAACCTTTACCCTAACCCTAACCCTAAATCTCACCCTAACGCTAACCCTAACCCTTACCCTAACTCTAGCCGTCACCCTAACCCTAATGCTAACCCTAAACCTCATCTTAACACTCACCCTAACCCTAAAAGCCTAACCCTAACCTTCACCCTCACCCTCACGCTCTGCCTAAGCCTCCGCCTCAGTCTAAGACTAACCCTGACCCTCACACTCACCCTCATCCTAACCCTAACAGTAACACTAACCCTACCCCTAACCCTCACACTAACCCTTACCCTAACGCTAACTCTAACCCTAAACCTCACCCTCACCCTAACCGTAACCCTCACCCACAGCCTCCCCATCCACCTAACATTAAGCCTAACCCTAACCCCAACCCTAACCCTAACACTAACCCTACCCCTCAACCTACCTCTTAACCCAACCCTAACCCTCACCCTCACCTTAGCCCATACCTAAACCATAAGCCTAAGCCTAACACTCACCCTAACCGTAACCCTCACCCTCACCCTCACCCTAATTCTAAACCTAACCCTAACCTTAACCCTAACCCTCACACTCATCCTCACCTTAAGCCTAACCCTAATCCTAAACCTAACACTAACCCTCACACCCACACTAAACCTCACCCTATATCTAACCCTAACACTAACCCTAACCTTAAACCTCAGCCTCACCCTAACCCTAACTCTAACCCTAAACCTCACCCTCACCCTAACCCTAACCCTAATCCTAAACCTCACCCTAAACCTAAACCTTACCCTAACACTTACCCTCACCCTAACACTTACACTAACCTTAATACTAACCCTCGCACTAACGCTAACAATCACCCTAAACCTAAACCTCACCCTATCCCAAACCCTAACCCTCAACTTCTCCCAGCCCTCACCATAAACCTAACACGCATCCTCACCCTAAACCTCACACTAACCCTAACACTAATCCTCAATCTAACCTTCACCCTCACCCTCATTCTAACCAGAACCCTCACCCTTACAATAACCCTCACCCTCAGCCTAACCCTCACCTTTACTCTGTCAACCGCATCCTAACCCTCACCCCAAAGCTAACCCTCATCCTAACCCTCACACTAACCGTAACCCTAACCATCACCCTAACCCTAACCCTCACCCTCGACTTCAGCCTCAGCCTAACCCTAAGCCTAAGCCTAACCCTAACCCTCATCCTAACTCTCAACCTAACCATTACCGGAACGATCACTCTAAATCTAATCCTCATCCCCACCATCACTAACACCAACCCTCACACTCACTCTCGCCCTCAGCCTAACCCTATGCCTAAGCTTACCCAAACAGTAACCCTCAAACTCACCCTCAGCCTAACCCTAGTCCTAACCCTAACCCTAACCCTAAACCTAAACCTAAACCTAACCTTCACCCTAACCCTAACCCTAACCCTCAAACTAATGCTAACCCTGACACTCACTGTAATCCTAACCCTAAACCTCAAACTAACAACAACCCTCACACTCACCCTCGCCCTCAGCCTAAACCTAAGCCTAAGCCTAACCCTAACCCTAACCCTCATACTCACCCTCACCCTAACCCTAATCCTAACCCTGACACTAAACCTCACCCTAACCCTAACCCTAACCCTCACGCTTACCCTCACGCTCACCTTCTAACTCTAACCCTAACCCTAACAATAACAGTAATCCTAACTCGAAACGTAAACCTAACCCTAATCCTACCCCTAAACCTCACCCTCAGCCTCACCATCACTGCCAAGGTAAACAGAACTATAACATTAACAATAATCCTAACCCTAACCCTAATCCTAACCCTCGCCCTCACCCTAACCCTCATCCTCAACCTAACTCTCACCCTAACCCTAACCCTCTCCCTCACCATAACCCTAACCTTCATCCTAACCCTCACCCTAACCCTAACCCTAACCCTTAACCTCACCCTAACAATAACTCTAAACCTCACCCTCACCCTAGCCATCAACCTAACCCTAATCCTAAACCTCATCCTCATCCTAACACGCCCCCTAATCCTTAACCGAAAACCTAACTCAATACCATCACCCTAACCCTAAACTTAACCCGAACCCTAACTGTCACCCAAATGCTAACACTAACATGAACCCTAACCCTAACCCTCACCATCACCCTCAGCTTAATGCTAAGCCTAATCCTAACCCTAAGCCTAATTCAAGCACTCACCCTAACACTACCCCTAATCGTAATCCAAACCCTAACCCTAACCCTCACCCTCATCCTAACCCTCACCCTAACCCTAACACTAACCCTAACCCTAACTCTCACTCTAACCCTAACACTAACACTAACCCTAACCCTAACCCTCACCCTAACCCTAACCCTAACCCTCAAGCTCACCCTAACCCTAACCCTAACATTAACCCTCACACTCACCCTCAACTTAATCCTAATCCTAATCCTAACCCTAATCCTCACCTTCACCCTAACCCTCACCCTAACCCTACCCCTAACACCAACACTAACCCTAACCCTAACCCTAACTCTCACCCTAACCCTTAACCTAACCCTACCCCTAACCGTAACCCTCACACTTACCTTCAATCTAAACCTGATCCTAACCCTAACCCTCACCTTTACCCTTACTGTCACCCTCACCCTAACCCTACCCCTAACACTATCACTAACCCTAACCCTAACCCTCACCGTAACCCTAAACCTAAACCTCACCCCAACCCTAACCCTAACCCTCACACTCAGGCTCGGTCTAAGCCTAAGCCTAACCCTAAGCTTAAGCCTAACCCTAACCCTCACACTGACCCTCACCCTAACCCTAACACTATCACTAACGCTAACTCTAACTCTAAACTTAACCCTCACCCTAAACCTAACTCTAACCCTACCCCTAAACATAAACCACACCCTAACCCTAACCCTAACTCTCACCCTCACCATAAATGTAACACTAACCCTAACCTAACAATAACCCTAACCCTAACCTTAACCCTCATTCTAACCATAACGCTCACCCTAAACCTAACCCTCAAACTAACACTTACCCTCACCCTAACACTAACCCTAACACTAACACTAACACTCACACTAACCCTAACCATCACCCTAATATTAAACCTCACCCTAAGCCTAACCCTAACCCTCACACTCAACCTAGCCCTCACCCTAAGCCTAACCCTCATCCTCACTCTAAATCTCACACTAACCCTAAACTTAATCATCAATCTTAACCTCACCCTCACCCTAACACTAACCCTCACCCTAACCCTAGACCTTACCTTAATCCTCACTCTCAGCCTAACTCTCAGCTTTACCCTTACTGTCACCCTCACCCAAATCACTCACCCTAACCATAAACCTCATCCTAACCTTCACCCTGACCATAATGCTAAGCATCACACTAACCCTAACCCTTACCCTCATCCTCACCATCAGCCTAACCATAAAGCCTAAGCCTAACCCTAACACTAACCCTCACCATCACTCTACCCTCACCCTAACCATAATCCTAACCCTAACCTTAATGATAACCCTAAACCTAACACTAACCCTAACCATCACCCAAAACCTAATCCTCATCCCCACTCTCACCCACAGCCTAACTCTAAGTCTAAGCCTAACCTTAACCCTAAACCTCACCCTCACCCTCACCATAACCCTAATCCTAAGCCTAACCCTAACCCTAAACCTCAAGCTAACCCTCACCCTCACCCTAACCCTAACACTAAATCTAACCCTAACCCTCACCCTAACTCTCTCCCTAACACTAATTCTAAACCTAAACCTTGCCCTCACCCTCAACCTAAACCTCAACCTCACCCTCACCCTCAGTATAACTCTAAACCTAACCCTAACAATAACCCTAACCCTAACACTAAACCTAACCCTAACCTTCACCCTAACTCTCCCCCTAAACCTAACTCTAACAATAAACCTAACCCTCAACCTCACCCTCACCCTCACCCTCACCATAACTCTAAAACTACCCCTAACAATAACCCTAACCCTAACACTAACCTTAACCCTCACCCTCACCGTAACCCTAAACCTAACCCAAGCCCTCACCCTAACCCTAAGCATAACCCTAACCCTCACCCTCAGCCTCACCCTCACCGAAAACTTAACCATAACACTAACGATAACCCTAATCCTAACCCTAATCCTAACCATCACCCTCACACTAAACCAAACCCTAACCTTCACCCTAATCCTAAACCTCAACCTCACCGTAACCCTAACCCGAACACTCACCCTAACCCTAAACCTAACCCTAATCCTAAACCTTGCCATAATGCTAACCCTAACCCTCACACTCACCCTTGCCCTCATCCTAACCCTAATCCTAACCCTAAACCTCATCCTATCCCTCACCCTAATCCTAACCCTAAACCTCACGCTAAACCTAACCCTCACCCTCACCCTCAGCCTAAGCCTAAGCCTTACCCTAAACCTCACACTCAACCTCATCCTAACCCTAATCCTAATCCTAACACTAACACTAACCCTAACACTAACCCTCACCCTAACCCTCGCCCAACACTAAATCTAAACCTAAACCTCACCCTCACCCTAACCCTAACCCTCACCCTCACCCTCAGAATAACCCTAAGCCTAACCCTAACCCTCACCCTAACCCACCCACTAACCCTAACTCTAAACCTAATCCTCACCCTCAACCTAACCTTAACGCTAAACCTCACCCCATATCTCACCGTAAGCCTAACCTGCACCCTCACCCTCACCCTCACCGTAAGTCTAACCCTAACCCTAAAAATAACACTAAACATAACCCTAACCCTAACCATAAATCTCACCCTCAGCCTCACCCTCACTGCAAACTTAAACCTAACCTAACACTAATTTTAACCCTTACCCTAACCCTAAACCAAACCCTAACTCTAACCCTAACCCTAACAATAATCCTCACCCCACCCTCACCCTCAGCCTAACCCTAAGTCTAACCCTAACCCTAACCCTAACTTTAACCCTAAACCTCACCCTCACCCTAACCCTATCTCTAAACCTAACCCTAAACCTCAGCCTAACCCTAAACCTAACCCTACCCGCACACTCACCCTCATGGTAATTCTAACCCTAACCCTAACAATAACACTAACCCTGACCCTAACCATCACCCTAACCCTAATCCTCACCCCCTGCCTCACGCTCAGCCTAAATTTAAGCCTAAGCCTAAGCCTAACCCTCACACTCACCCTCACCCTAACCCTAATCGTAACACTAACCCTATCCCTAAACCTCAACCTAACCCTCACCCTCACCCTAATGCTAACACTAAACCTAACCCTAACCCTCCCCCTCCCCCTCCTCCTCACCCGAATTCTAACCCTAAACCTCACCAGCACCCTAACCATAACCCTAACCCTAACCCTAAACCTCACCCTAAAACTCACCCAAACCCTCACCCTCACTCTCACCATGAACGTAACTCTAACCCTAACCCTAACAATAATACTAACACTAACCCTAACCATAACACTAACCATAAACCTCACCCTGAACCTCACCCTCACCGCAAACATAACACTAACCAAAACACTAACAATAACCCCAAACCTAACACTAACCCTAACCATAACCATAACCGTAACCCTAAAACTAACCCTAGTCCTAACACTAACCCTCACCCTAACCCTAACCCTCACCCTCACCCTCAGCCTAAACCTAAGCCTAACCCTAACCCTCACCCTAACCCACCCACTAACCCTAACTCTAAACCTAATTCTCATCCTAACCCTCACCCTAACCATGAACCTAACCATCATGCTAACCCTAACCCTCAACCTCACCCTCAGCCTCAGCCTAAAGCCTATGCCTAACTCTACCCTAATCCTCACCCTCACCCTACCCCTCACCCTAACCCTAATCCTAACCCTGACCCTCATCCTAACCCTAACCCTAAAAATAACCCTAAACCTGACCCTAACCCTCATTCTAAACATAAAACTCACCCTAACACTAACCCTCACCCTAACACTTACCTTCACCCTAAAACTAACCCTAACCCTAACACTAACCCTCACACTAATTCTAACGATCACCCTAACACTATCACTCACCCTAACCCTAAACCTAACCCTCATCCTCACCCTAGACCTCAACCTAATCCTAACCCTCATCCTCACTCTAAACCTCACACTAACCCCTAAAACGAATGCTTAATCTAAACCACACCCTAAACCTAACCCTACACCTCACCCTAAACCTAACCCACACCCTTACTGTAATCCTCATTCTCAGCCTAACCCTCAACTTTACCCTGTCACCCTCACCCTAACCCTCACACTACCCTAACCCTCATCCTAACCCTCACACTGACCATAACCCTAAGTATCACCCTAATCCGAACCCTAACCCACAACCTAACCCTAACACTCACTCTCACACTAACCCTCACACTAACACTAACTCTCACCCTAAACCTCACCCTCACCCTAACCCTAACCCTCAACCTCACCCTCACCCTCAGCCTAACCCTAAGCCTAACCCTAACCCTCACCTAACCCTCACACTCACCCTCACAGTAACCCTAATCCTAATCCTAACCATAACCCTAACCCTCACCCTAACCCAAACACTAACCATAACATTAACCCTAACACTAACCCTAACCCTAACCCTCACCCTAAACCTAACTCTAAAATTAAACCTCACCCTCAACCTAACCCTAACCCTAAACCTCACAATAACCCTAACCCTAAACCTCACCCTCAACCTAGCCCTCAGCCTAACCCTAATCCTAACCCTAACCCTCACCCTAACCCTCACCCTAACCCTCCCCCTAACCCTCACCCTAACCCTAATTCTAACATTCATCCTAAACCTAAACCTCACCCTCAACCTCACCCTCAGCCTAACCCTAAGCCTGACCCTTAACCTAACCCTAACCCACACACTCACCCTCACCCTAACCCTAATCCTAATCCTATCCCTAACTCTAACCATAACCCTCACACTAACTCTCATCCTAACCCTAACCTAACACTAACCCTAACCCTAACCGTCAACCTAACCCTCACCCTAAGCCTATCTAACCCTAAACCTCACCCTACCCCTAACCCTAACTCGAACTCTAATCCTAACCCTAAACCTCACACTAACCCTAACCCTAACCTCACCCTCATCCTCACCCTCAACGTAACCCTAAACCTAAAATTAAAAATAACCCTAACACGAACCCTAACCCTCAACCTAACTGTAACCCTCACCCTAACCCTAACCATCACCCTAACACTAACCGTAACCCTAACACTAACCCTCACTCTAACCCTAAAACTCCCCCTCACCCTAAACCTCACCCTAACCCTAACTCTAACCCTAACCATCAACCTCACCCTAGCCCTCACCCTAACCCTAATTCTAACTCTTACCCTCACATAACCCTCAACCCTTATCCTCACCCTAAACCTCACACTAACCCTAACCCTAATCCTCAATCTAACCCTCACCCTCACCCTAACCCCTAACTATCACACTTACCCTAACCCTCACCCTAACCCTAACCCTCACCCTTATCTTAACCCTCACCTACAGCCTAACCCTCAACTTTACCCTTACCTTCACCCTCACCTTAACACTCAATCTATCCCTAAACCTCATCCTAACCTGCAAGCTAAACATAACACTAACCATCAACCTAACCCTAACTCTCACCCTCAATCTCACCCTCACCCTGACCCTAATCCTAACCCTAACCCTACTCCTAACCCTAACCCTCACCCTCAGCCTCACACGCACTCCAAAAGTAACCTTAACCATAACACTAACAATAAACCTAACCCTAACCCCAATCCTAACCCTCAACCTCACCCTAACCCTAATCGTAACCCAAACCCTCACCCTAACCCTAAACCTCACCCTCACTGTAACCCTAACCCTCATCCTAACCCTCACCCTAACCCTAATCATCACCCTCATTTTAACACTAACCCTCAACCCTAACATCAGCCTCAGCCTAAGCCTAACCCTAACACTAAACCTCACAGTCAACCTCACCCTAAACCTAATCCTAACCCTAACCCTATCCCTAAAAATCAACCTAACCCTAACCCTCAACCTAACCTTCCCACTAACCCTAACTCTAAACCTAATCCTCACCCTCAACCTAACTCTAACCCTAAACCTTACCCTAAATCTCACCGTAAACCTAACCCTCACCCTCACCCTCACCGAAACTCTAACCCTAACCCAAAGAGTAACACTAACCATAACCCTAACCCTAACCATAAACCTCACCCTCAGCCTCACTCTCACTGCAAACTTAAACCTAACCATAACACCAACATTAACCCTTACACTAACCCTAAACCTAACTCTAACCCTAAACCTAACGCTAGTCCTCACCCCCACCCTCACCCTCATCCTAACCCTAAGCCTAACCCTAAAATTAACCCTAACATTAACCCTAAACCTCACCCTCAACCTAAACCTATCTCTAAACCTAACCCTAAACCTCAGCCTAACCCTAACCCTAACCCTACCCGCACACTCACCCTCATGGTAATTCTAACACTAACCCTAACAATAACACTAACCCTAACCCTAACAATCACCCTAACACTAATCCTCACCCCTAGCCTCACCCTCACCTTAACCCTAAGCCTAAGCCTAACCATAACCCTCACCCTCACCCTCACCCTAACCCTAATCCTAACCCTAACCCTATCCCTAAACCGCAACCTAACCCTCACCCTCACCCTAATACTAACACTAAACCTAACCCTAACCCTCACCCTAACCCCCCCCCTCACCCTAACTCTAACCCTAAACCTCACCAGTACCCTAAACCTAACCCTAACCTTAACCCTAAACCTCACCCTAAACCTCACCCTAACCCTCAACCTCACTCTCACCATGACCGTAACTCTAAACCTAACCCTAATAATAATACTAACACTAACCCAAACAGTAACACTAACCATAACCCTCACCCTGAGCTCACCCTCGCCGCAAACTTAACACTAACCATAACACAAACAATAACCCTAACCCTAACCCTAAGCCAAACCCTAACCCTTACCCTCACCCTAACCCTCACCCTAACCCTCACCCTAACCCTCACCCTAAAACTAACCCTAACCCTAAACCTAACCCTAAACCTCATCCTAAACCTCACCCTAAACATAACCCTAACCATCACCCTAAACCTAACCCTAACCCACACTCTAACCCTCACACTAACCCTAATACTAACACTAACCCTAACTCTAAACCTAAACCTCACTATCACCCTAAACCTAACTCTAACCCAAACCCTAAACCTAAACCTCACCCTAACCTTAACCTAACCCTCACCCTCACCCTCAGCTTAACCGTTACCCAAACCCTAAAATAACCCTAAGCCTAAGCCTAACCCTAACACTTACCCTCACCATAACCCTAACCCCAACCCAAGCCCTCACCCTAAACCTAACCTTAACCCTAACCCTAAACCTCACCATAACCCTAACCCTAAACCTCACCCTCAGCCTCACCCTTACCTTAAATTTAACCTTAATCATAACACTAACAATAACCCTAACCCTAAACCTAATCCTAACCCTCACCCTCACCCTAAAACTAACCCCAACCCTAACCCTCACCCTAACCCTAAACCTAACCCTAATCCTAAACCTCGCCATAATTCTAACCCTAACCCTCACCCTCACACTAGCCCTCATGCTAACCCTAATCCTAACACTAAACCTCATCCTAACCGTCACTCTAATTCTAAACCTAACTATCACCAAACACTAATACTCACCCCCACCCTCACCCTCAGCCTAAGCCCAAGCGTAACCCTAACCCTCACACTCACGCTCACCCAAACCTAATCCTAAACCTAACCCTAACCCTACACATCAAACTAACCCTCACCCTAACCCTAACCCAAACACTAACCCTAACCCTAACCCTGTCCCTAAACCTAAACCTGACCCTAACCATAACCCTGACCCTAACCCTAACCATAACCCTAACCCTAACCCTCACATTAACCCTAACACTCACCCTAACCCTAAACCTCACCCTAACCCTAACCCTAACCCTAACCCTCACCCTCACCCTAGCTCACACCCTAACCCTAATTCTAACCCTTACCCTCACCTAACCCTAACCCTCATCCTCACCCTAAACCTCACATTAAACCTAACCCTCATCCTCACCCTAACCCCTAACCCTCACACTTACCCTAACCCTCACCCTAACCCTAACCCTCACCCTTATCTTAACCCTCACCCACAGCCTAACCCTCAACTTTCCCCTTACCATCACCCTCACCATAACACTCAACCTATCCCTAAACCTCATTCTAACCTTCAAGTTAACCGTAACCCTAACCAACAACCTAACCGTAACTCTCACCCTCAATCTCACCCTCAGCCTAAACCTCAGCCTAAGCCTAACCCTAACACTAACCCTCACCCTCACCCTAGCCCTCACCCTAATCGTAACCCTAAACTTCATCCTAACCGTCACTCTAATTCTAAACCTAACTATCACCAAAAACTAATCCTCACCCCCACCCTCACCCTCAGCCTAAGCCCAAGGGTAACCCTAACCCTCACACTCACCCTCACCGAAACTTAATCCTAAACCTAACCCTAACCCTAAACCTCAAACTAACCCTCACCCTAACCCTAACCCTAACACTAACCATAACCCTAAACCTGACCCTAAACCTAACCCTGACCCTAACCCTAACTCTGACCCTAACAATAACCATAACCCTAACACTAACCCTCACAATAACCCTAACTCTCACCCTAACCCTAAACCTCACACTAACCCTCAACCTCACCCTAACCCTCAACCTCAACCTAACCTTAATCCTAACCCTAACCTTCACGCTCAGCCTCCTCCTCACTGCAAAGGTAACCTTAACCACAACACTAACAATAAACCTAACCCTAAACCTAACCCTAACCCTCACCCTAACCCTAATCCTAACCCTAAAACTCACCCTAACCCTAAACCATACCCTCACCATAACACTAACCCTCATCCTAACCCTCACCCTAACCCTAATCCTCATCCTCAACAAGACACTAACCTTCACCCCCACCCTCACCCTCAGCCTAACCCTGAGCCTAAGCCTAACCCTAACCCTAACCCTCACACTCACAGTCACAGTAACCCTAATCCTAACCCTAACCCTAACCATAAACCTCACCCTCAGCCTCACTCTCACTGCAAACTTAATCCTAACCATAACACTAACAATAACCCAAAACCTAACCCTAACCCTAACCCTAACTCTAACCCTAAACCTAAACCTAACCCTAATCCTCACCCCCACCCTCAGCCTCAGCCTAACCCTAAGCCTAACCCTAACACTAACCCTAACTCTAACCCTAAACCTCACCCTCACCCTAACTCTATCTCTAAACCTAACCTTAAACCTCACCTTAACCCTAACCCTAAACCTCACCCGCACCCTCACCCTCACCGTAACTCTAACCCTAACCCTAACAATAACACTAACCCTAAGCCTAACCATCACCCTAACCCTAATCATCACTCCCATCCTCACCCTTAGCCTAAGCCTAAGCCTAAGCCTAACCCTACCCCTAAACCTCACCCTCACACTGACCCTAATCCTAACCCTAACCCTAACCCTATCCCTGAACCTCAACCTAACCCTCCCCCTCCCCCTAAAGCTAACACTAAACCTAAACCTAACCCTCACCCTAACCCTCCCCCTCACCCTAACTCTAAACTTAAACCTTACCAGCACCCTAACCGTAACCTAAAACCTAAACCTCACCCTAAACCTCACCCTAACCCTCACCCTCACCCTCACTCTCACCGTGACCGTAACTCTAAGCCTAAACCTAACAATAACACTAACCTTAACCCTAACCCTAACCCTATCACTAACCATAACCCTCAAATGAGCCTCACCCTCACTGCAAAATTATCACTAACCATAACACTAACAATAACCCTAACCTTAACCCTAAGCCGAACCCTAAACCTAACCCTCACCTTAACCCTAACCATAAACTTAACCCTAACCCTAACCCTAACCCTGAAAGTAACACTAACCCTAACCCTCACCTTCACAATCCGCCTAAGCCTAACCCAAACTCTAACTCTCACACTAACCCTCACCCTAAACCTAACCCTAACACTAACCCTAACTCTAACCCTAAACCTCACGATCAACCTAACCCTAACTCTAACCCTAACCCTATACCTAAACTTCAACCTAAACCTAACCCTAACCCTTAGACTAACCCTCACCCTAACCCTAACCTAACACTAACCCTAACCCTAACCCTCACACTAACCCTCACCCTAAGCCTAACTCTAACCCTAAACCTCACCCTAACCCTAACCCTATCTCTAACCCTAATCCTAACCTTAAACCTAACCCTAACCCTAACCCTAACCCTCACCCTCACCCTCAACGTAACCCTAAACTTAAAATTGAAAATAAGCCTAGCAGGAACCCTAACCCTCAACCTATCTGTAACCCTAAACCTAAACCTAACCCTCACACAAACCCTCCCCTTAACCCTAACTCTAAACCTAAAGCTTACCAGCACCCTAACACTAACCTTAAACCTAAACCTCACCCTAAACCTCACTCTAACCCGCACCCTCACCCTCACTCTCACCGTGACCGTAACTCTAACCCTAACCCTAACAATAACACTAACTTTAACCCTAACCCTAACCCTAACACTAACCATAACCCTCAACCTGAGCTTCACCCTCACTGCAAACTAAACACTAAACATAACACTAACAATAAACCTAACCTTAACCCTAAGCCTAAGCCTAACCCTAACCCGCACCTTAACCCTAACCATAAACCTAACCCTAACCCTACCCTAACCCTAAAAGTAACACTAACCCTAACCATAACCCAAAACCTCATCCAAACCCTCACCCTAAACCTAACGCTAACCCTCACCCTAACCCTAACCCTCACCCTCACAATCCGCGTAAGCTTAACCCGAACTCTAACCCTCACCCTAACCCTCACCCTAATCCTAACCCTAACACTAACCCTAACTCTAACCCTAAACCTCACAATCAACCTAAGCCTAACTCTAACCCTAACCCTATACCTAAACCTCAAACTCAACCTAACCCTAACCCTAACCTAACACTAACCCTAACCCTAACCCTCACACTAACCTTCACCCTAAGCCTAACTCTAACCCTAAACCTCACCCTAACCCTAACCCTAACTCTAACCTTAATCCTAACCTTAAACCTCACCCTAACCCTAACCCTAAGCTTCACCCTCACCCTCACCCTCAACGTAACCCTAAACTTAAAATTAAAAATAATCCTAGCAGGAAACCTAACCCTCAACCTATCTGTAACCCTAACCCTAAACCTAACCCTCACCCTAACACTTACCCTCACCCTAATCCTAACCCAAACTCTAACCCTAATCCTAAACCTAAATCTCACCCTAACCCTAACCCTAACCCTCACCCTCACCTTCAATCTCACACTCACCCTAACCCTATTCCTAATCCTAAACCTAACCCTCACCCTCAGCCTCACCCTCACTCCAAAAATAACCTTAACCATAACACTAACAATAAACCTAACTATAACCCTAATCCTAACCCTCACCCTCACCCTAACCCTAATCCTAACCCTAACCCTCACCCTAAACCCTAACCCTCACCCTCACTGTAAATCTAAACCTCATCTTAACGCTCACCCTAACTCTAATCCTCACCATCACTGTAACACAAACGCTCACTCCCAACCTCACCCTCAGCCTAACCCTAATCCTAAGCCTAACCCTAATTCTAACCCTCACACTCACCCTCACCCTAACCCTAATCCTAACCCTAACCCTATCCCTAAAAATCAACCTAACCCTAACCCTCACCCTAACCCTCCCACTAACCCTAACTCTAAATCTAATCCTCACCCTCAACCTAACCCTAACCCTAAACATCACCCTAAACCTCACCTAACCCTAACCCTCACCCTCACCTCACCCTCACCGTAACTCTAAACCTAACCCTAAAAATAACACTAACCATAACCCTAACCCTAACCCTAAACCTCACCCTCAGCCTCACCCTCACTGCAAACTTAAACCTAACACTAACCATAACACTAACATTAACCCTTACCGTAACCATAACCCTAACCCTAACCCTAACTCTAACCCTAACCCTAAGCCTAATCCTCACGCCCACGCTCAGCCTCATTCTAACTCTAAGCCTAACCCTAACATTAACCCTAACTTTAACCCTAACCTCACCCTCACCCTAACCCTATCTCTAAACCTAACCCTAAACCTCAGCTTAACCCCAACCCTAACCCTACCCTCACCCTCACCCTCAATTTAACTCTAACCCTGACCCTAAAAATAACACTAACCCTAAGCCTAACCATCACCCTAACCCTAATCCTCACCGCCAGCCTCACCCTCAGCCTAACCCTAAGCCTAAACCTAACCCTAACCCTCACCCTCACCCTAAACCTAATATTAATCCTAACCCTATCCCTAAACCTCAACCTAACCCTCCCCCTCACCCTCATGCTAACACTAAACCTAACCCTAACCCTCACCCTATCCATCCCCCTCAACCTAACTCTAAACCTACACCTCACCAGCACCCTAATCCTAACCCTAACCCTAATGCTAAACCTCACCCTAAACCTCACCGTAACCCTCACCCTCACTCTCACCATGACCATAACTCTAAACCTAACCCTAACAATAAAACTAACCCTAACCCAAACCCTAACACTAACCATAACCCTCAGCCTGAGCCTCACCCTCACTGCAAACTTAACACTAACCATAACACTAACAATAACCCTAACCCTAACCCTAATCCTAAACTTAACCCTAACCCTAACCCAAACCCTCAGCCTAACCCTAACCCTAAACCTAACCCTAATCTTAACCCTAAATCTAACCCTAACCCTCACCCTAACCCTAACCCTAACCCTCACCCCCACGCTCGGCCTAAGCCTAAGCCTAAGCCTAACCCGAACTCTAACCCTCACCCTAACCCTAAACCTAACACTAACCCTCACTTTAACCCTAAACCTCACCCTCACCCTAACCCTAACACTAACCCTCACACTAACCCTAAACCTCACCCTCACTGTAACCCTAACATTAACCCTCACCCTAACCATAAACCTAATCCTAATCCTAAACCTCACCATAATGGTAACCCTAACCCTCACCCTCACCCTTGACCTCATCTTAACCCTAATCCTAACCTTAACCTCATCCTAAACCTCACCTTAATCCTAAACCTAACCCTCACCCTCACCCACAGACTAACCCTAACCCTAACCCTCACACTCAACCTCATCCTAACCCTAATCCTAACACTAACCCTAACCCTAACCCTAACCCTCACCCTAACCCTCCCCGCAGCACTAACTCTAAACCTAAACCTCACCCTCACCATAACCCTAACTGTAAACCTAACCTTAAACCCAAACCTCAACCTAACCATAAACCAAAACATCACCCTCACCCTCACCGTAACCTTAACCCTAACCCTAACCCTAACAAAAACTCTAAACCTAACACTAACCCTAACCCTAACCATAACCCTCACCCTAACGGTAACCCTCACCCTAACACTTACCCTCACCCTAACCCTCAACGTAACCTTAACCCTAACCCAAACAATAACCCTAAAGCTAACACTAACCCCAACCCTAACCATAACCCTCACCCTAACGCTATAACTCACCCTAACACTAACTCTCACCCTAAAACTAACCCTAGTCCTAACACTAACCCTCACACTAACCCTAAACATCACCTTAACCCTAAACCTCAACCTAACCCTATCCCTAACCCTCACCCTCACCCTAGCACTCACACTAACCCTTACCCTCTTCCTAAACCTAAACCTAACCCTCACCCTAACCTTAACGCTAAACCTCACATTAACCCTAACCCTCATCCTCAAAATCAACCTCACCTTAACCCTAACCCTAACACTAATCCAAACGCTAACCCTCACACTCACTCTCAACCTAACTCTCAACCTAACCCTAAACAAAACCCTCACCCTAATCCTAACCCATCCCTGACCTTCACCCTAACCCAAACCCTATTTATAACCCTAAACCTCACCCTCACCCTAAAACTTACCCTCACCCTAACCCTAAACCTAACCCTCATCCTAACACTAACCATAACCCTAATCCTCACCCTAACCTTAACTCTAACACTATCCCTCACCCAAACCTTAACCCTCAACCTCACCCTCAAACTCACCCTGACCCTCACCCTAAACCTCACCCTCACCCACACCCTAAAAATAACCATAACCCTAACCCTCACACTAAACCTAACTCTGAGACGCACCCTCACCCTCAACCTAAGCCTAACCCTACACCTAAGCCTAATCCTAAACCTAACTCTCACTCTCACCCTCACCCTAAACGTAAACCTTACCCTAACCCTAACCCTAACCCTAGTACTCACCTAACCCTTACCCTCACCGTCACCCTAACCCTAAACCTAACCCTCACCCTAAACCTAACCCTAACCCTCACCCTCACTGTAACCCTAACACTAACCCTAACCCTCACCCTAAACCTATCCTTAACCTTAATGCTATCCCTAACCCTCACCCTTCCGCTAAACCTCCCTATAACCCTTACCCTCACCCTATCCTTCACCCTAACCCTAAACTTAACACTAAACCTAAACACCATCCTCACCCTGAATCTAACCCTAAGTCTCACCCTCTCCCTCAACCTCACCCTAACCCTAAACCAAACCCTCAACTGAACCATCAAACTAACGTTCACCCTAACCCTCAACTTAACCCTAACCCTCACCCTCACCCTAACCCTCACCTTAAACCTTACCCTCACCCTAAACCTAACCCTAAACCGAACGATAACCCTCACCCTCACCTAACCTAACCTGGATCCTAACCCTCACCCTAAACCTCAACCTAACTCTAACGCTATCCCTAAACCTCACCCTCACCCTAAACCTCATCCTAACCCTTACCCTGACTATAACCCTAACCCTAACCCTAACCCTAATCCTCACCATAACCCTAACCCTCACACTAACCCTAACCCTCACCCACACCCTAAAACTCACCCGAACCCGAACCCGAACCCTCACCCTAACCCGACCCTAAACCTCACCCTAAACCTAACCCTCACCCTAAACTTAACTATAACCCTCACCCTCATACTAACACTAACCCTCACCTTAACCCTCACCCTAAAACTCACCGTAACCCTAAGACTAACACTAAACCTCAATCTCATCCCAATCCTCACACTTATCCTTATCCTCACACTAACCTTAACCCTAACCCTCACACTTACCCTAACCCTACACCTCACCCTACCCCTCACCCTCACCCTAACCCTCACCCTAACTCTAACGCTATACCTAAACCTCATCCTCACCCTAAACCTCATCCTAACACTTACCCTCACTATAACCCTAACCCTAACCCTAACCCTAACCCTAATCCTCACCATTACCCTAACCCTCACCCTAACCCTAACCATAGACCTCACCCTTAGTGTCAAACTCATCCTAAACATAAGCCTAAGCCTAACCCTTACCCTAACCATCACCATAATCCTAACCCTAACCCTAAATCTAACCCTAACCCTAACCCTAAACCTAACCCTAAAACCAACCCTAATCCTCAGCCTCACCCTCACCCTGACCCAAACCCTAAACCTAACCCTCACCCTAACCCTAAGCCTATCCTTAACCCTAACCCTCACACTCACCCTCATCCTAACCATAATCCTAAACCTAACCCTATCCCTAACACTAACCCTCACCCTAACACTCACCATAACATTTACACTCACCCTAACCCTAACCCTCACACTAACTATAACCCTCACCCTAACCCTAACTCTCACCCTACCACTTACCGTCACCCTAACACTAACCCTAACCCTAAAACTAACTCTCACACTAACCCTAAACCTCACCCTCACCCTAGCCCTCACCCTAACCCTAATCTAACCCTCACCCGCACCCTAAACCTGACCCTCATCCTCACACTAAACCTCACACTAATCCTAACACTAATCCTCAATCTAACCCTCATCCTATACCTAACCCTAACCCTTACACTAACCCTTAACCTAACCCTAACCCTCACCCTTATCTTAACCCTCACCCTCAGCATAAACCTCACCTTTACCATTACCATCATCCTCACCCTAACCTCACCCTAACTCTAAACCTCATCCCAACCCTCACCATCACCGTAAAACTAACCATCACGCTAACCCTAACCCTCACCCTCAACCTCACCCTCAGCCTAACCCTAAGCCTAAGCTAAGTCTTACCCTAACCCTCACCCTCACCCGAGCCCTCAGCCTTACCCTAATCCTAACCATCACCCTAACCCTAATCCGCTCCCCCACACTCACCCTCAGCCTAACCCTAACCCAAACCCTACACCTCCCCTTAACCCTAAACCTAATCCTAAACCTCACCCTAACCCTAAACCTAAACCTAAACCTCACCCTAACCCTAACGCTAACCGTCACCCTTAGCCTAACCCTCACGTTTACCCTTACCTTCACCCCCACCCTAAACCTCACCCTAACCCTAACAATCAATCTAACACTCACCCTAACCCTAACTCTACCCCTAAACCTCACCCTCACGCTAACCCTAACTCTAACACTAATCCTAACACTAAACCACATCCTAACGCTAACCCTAACCCCCAAACTAACCGTAACACTCACCCTCACCCACACCCTCAGCCTAAACCTAAGGCTATCTCTAACCCTCACACTCCCCCTCTCCCTAACCCTAATCCTAATCCTATCCCTAACCCTAACACACAACCTCACCCTAACCCTCACCCTAACCCTAACTCTAACACTAACACTAAGCCAAACGCTCACCCTCACACTCACCCTAACCCTATCTCTAACCCTAAACCTCTAACTCACACTGACCCTAACTCTAACCCTAAACCTCACGCTAACCCTAACCATAAACCTCAACTTCTCCCTAGCCCTCACCCTAACCCTAATCCTAAACCTAACCTTCATCCTAACCCTCACACTAACTCTAACCCTAACCCTAACCCTCACCCGAACCCTAACCCTAACCCTCAACCTAACCCTCAGCCTAAACCTAAGCCTAACCCTAAACCTAACACTAACCCACCCACTCACCCTCAACCTAACCCTAATCCTAACCATAACTTTAACACTTAACCTCACCCTAACCCTAAAACTAAAACTAACCCTAACCCTAACCCTCATCCTTAACCCTCATCTGAAACCTAACTCTAACCCTACACCTCACACTCACCCTAACCCTAACTCTAACCCTAACCTTAACCCTAAACCTCCCCTAAATCTAACCCTCATCATCACTCTCACCGTAACCCTAACCCTAAACCTCACAAAAACCCTAAAACTAACCCTAAACGTCACCCTAACCATAACCCCCAACCTAACACTAACCCTCATGCTAACACTTACCCTCACACTAACACTAACCCTAACTCTAACACTAACCCTGACAGTAACCCTAACACTCACCCTAACCCTAAACCTAACCCTCACCCTCACCCTAACCCTCAGCCTCACCCTAGTCCCCACCCCAAACTTAATTCTAACCGTAACCCACACCCTAACCCTAACCCTCATCCTCACAATAAACCTCACACTAACCCTAACCCTAATCCTCAATCTATCCCTCACCCTCACCCTTACACTCACCCTAACCCTAACCCTCATCCAAATACTCACCCTAACCCTAACCCTATCCATCTCCCTAACCCTAAACCTCACCCACACCCTCACCCTAGCCCTCACCCTAAACCGATACCTAACCCTAAACATCATCATAACCCTCATCCGAACCCTAATCCTAAACATCACCCAAAACCTATTCCTAACCCCCAAGATCACCCTCAGCCTAACCCTAAGCCTAAGCCTATCCCTAGCCATAACCCTCACCCTCAGCCCTAATCCTCACCCTCACTCCTAATCCTCACCCCACCCTCACCCTCAGCCAAACCATAACCCTAACCCTAACCCTCTCAATGAAAGCCTAACCCTAACACTAACTCTAACCCAAAACCTCACCATAAACTTAAACCTAATCCTAAACCTCATCCTCACCCTCACCCTAACCCAAACTCTAAACTTAACCTTCACCCTAAACCTAAGCCTAACCCTAACCCTAACCCTAACCCTCACCCTCACCCTCACCCTAAACCTAATCCTAACCCTAACCCTATCCCTAACCCTAACCCTCACCCTAACCCTCACCCTAGCCCTAATCCTAACCCTAATTCTAACCCTAAACTTCACCCTAACCCTCACCCTAACCCTAACCTTAACCCTCAACTTCATTCTCGGACTAAGCCTAAGCCTAAGCCTAATCCTAACCCTAAACCTCACCGTAACCCTAATTGTAACACTAAGGCTAACTCTAACCCTAAACCTCACTCTCACCTTAACCCTAACTCTAACCCTAACCCTAAACCTAAACCTCATCCTAAACCAAAACATAACCTTCACTCTCACCCTCACTATAACTGTAACTCTAACCCTAACCTTACAAATAACCCCAACACTCACCCGAACCATAACCCTCACCCTAACCCAAACCCTCACCCTAACAAATACCCTCAACCTAACACTAACAGTAACCCTAACCCTCACCCTCACACTAACCCTAACACTAACCCTAAACTTAACCCTCACCCTAACCCTCCCCATAAAACTATATCTAACCCTACATCTCACCGTAACTCTAACCCTAACCCTAACAATAACACTAACCCAAACCCAAACCATCACCCTAACCCTAATCCTCACCCCCACCCTCTCCCTAAGCCTAAGACTAACACTCACACTAACCCTCATACTCACCCTCACCCTAACCCTAATCCTAAACCTAAACCTATCCCTAAACCTCAACCTAACCCTCAACCTCCCCCTAACCCTAACCCTCACCCTAACCCTCCCCCTCACCCTAACTCTAACCCTAAACCTCACCCTCACCCTAACCCTAACCCTTACCCTAAAACTCACTCTAAACCTCACCCTAACCAAAACCCTCATCCTCACCCTCAACCTCACCGTAACTCTAACCCTAAAACTAACATTAATACTAACCCTAACCCTAACACTAAACCTGACCCTAACCATAACCCTCACCCTCAGCCTCACCCTCACCGCAAACTTATCCCTAATTATAACACTAACAATGAACCAAACCCTAACCCTAACCCTAAACCTAACCCGCACCCGCACCCTCAACCTCACCCTCAGCCTAACCCTAGACCTAAGCCTAACCCTAACCCTAACCCTCACCATAATCCTAACCTTAACCCTAACCCTAACCCTAACCCTAACCCTAAACCTCAGCCTCACCTACACCCTTACCCAAACCCTAACCCTAACCGTCAGCCTAACCCTAAGCCTAAACCTAAACCTAACCCTAACCCAAACACTTACCCTCACCCTAACACTAACCCTAACTCTCACACTAACCCTCACAGTAACCCAAACTCTCACCCTAACCCTAAACCTCACCCTAACCCTAACCCTCATCCTCACTCTAAACCTCACACTAACCCTAACCCTAATGCTCAATCTATACCTCACCCTCACCCTAACTCTGACCCTAAACCTAACCCTCATCCAAACACTCACCCTAAACCTAACCCTATCCATCACCCTAACCCTAAAACTCACCCTCACACTCACCCTCAGCCTAAACCTAAGCCTAAGCCAAAGCCTAACCCTAACACTCACCCTCACCCTAGCCCTCACCCTAAACCTAATCCTAACCCTAACCCTCATCATAACCCTCACCCTAACCCTAATCCTAACCATCATCCAAAACATATTCCTAACCTCCAAGATCACCCTCAGCCTAACCCTAAGCCTAAGCCTATCCCTAGCCATAACCCTCACCCTCAGCCTCACCCTCACTGCAAACTTAACCCAAAACATAACACTAAAAATAACCCTAATTTAAACCCTAACTCTAACCCTAATCCTCACCCCACCCTCCCATTCAGCCTAAACCTAAGCCTAACCCTAGGCCTAACCCTAACCTTCACTGTTACTCTAACCCTAACCCTAAACCTAAACCTAACCCTAAACCTAACCCTAGTCCTCAGCATCACCCTCACCCTAACCCAAACCCCAACACTAACCCTTACCCTAACCCTAACCCTCACTGTCACCCTCACAGTAACCGTAACCCTAAACCTAACCCTAACAATAGCCCTAACCCTAATATTAACCCTCATCCTAACCATAATCCTCACCCTAACCTAAACCCTCACCCTAACACTTAACCTCACCCTAACACTAACCCTAACCCTAACATTAACCCTCACACTAACCCTAACCCTATCCCTAAACCTAAACCTCAACCTAACCCTCAACCTCACCCTAACCCTAACACTAACCCTATCCCTAACCCTCACCTTAACCCTCTCCCTAACCCTATATCTAACCCTAAACCTTACACTCACCATAACCCTAACCCTAACCCTAAACCCCACCCTAATCCTAACCCTAACCCTCACCCGCACCCTCACCCTCACTGTAACTCTAACCCTAACCCTAACAATAACACTAACACTAACCCAAAACATCACCCTAACCCTAATGCTCACCGCCACCCTCACCCTCAGCCCAACCCTAAACCTAACCCTAACACTATCCCTAATCCTCACCCCCACCCTCACCCTCAGCCTAACCCTAATACTAAACCTCACACTAACCCAAATGCTAACACTCTCCCTCACCCTAGCCCTCACTCTAAAGCTAATCCTCAATCTAACCCTCACCCACACCCTTCCCCTAACCATAACACTCACGCTAACTCTAATTCTACCCCTAAACCTCACCCTCACCATAACCCTTACTCTAACCCTAAACCTAAAACTAAACCTCACCCTCAACCTAAACCTAACCCTCACCCTAAACCTAACCCTCACCCTCACCCTCACCCTCAGCCTAAACCTAAGGCTAACACTGACCCTAACCCTAACCCACACACTTAGCCTAACACTAACCCTAATCCTTATCCTAACCCTAAACCTAACCCTCACCCTCACCCTAACCCTAATCCTAACCCTAAACCTAACCCTCAACCTCAGCCTCATACTAACCCCAATTTTAACACTAAACCTCAACCACATCCTAACCTAACACTAACCATAACCCTAACCCTCCCCCTAACTCTCAACCTAACCCTAACACTAAGAATAACACTAACCCTAAACCTCAACCTAACCCACACCCTAACCCTAACTCTATCCCTAAACCTCACCCTCACCCTAACCCTCACTCTAACCCAAACCCAAACCCTAATCCTCACCCTGACCCTAACCTAAACTTCACCCTCACCCTCACAGTAACCATAACCCTAAACCTAACACTAAACCTATCCCTAACCCTCACCCTAACCCTCTCCCTAACCCTATATTTAACCTTAAACCTAACCCTTACCCTAACCTTAAACCCCACTCTAACCCTAAACCTAACCCTCAACCGCACTCTCACCATCACTGTAACTCTAACCCTAACCCTAACAATAACACTAACCCTAACCCGAAACATCACCCTAACCCTAATGCTCACCGCCACCCTCACCCTCAGCCTAAACCTAAACCTAACCCTAAAACTATCCCTAATCCTCACCTCCCACCCTCACCCTCACCCTAACCCTAGTCCTAAACCTCACCTTATCCCTAAACCTCAAACTAACCCTCACCCTAACCCTAACCCTAACCCTCACCCTAACCCTAATCCTCAACCTAACCCTCACCCTAAACCTAACTTTACCTCGAAACCTCACCCTCACAATCAGCTTAAACCTAAGGCTAAGCCTAAGCCTAATCCTAACCCTCACACTCACCCTAACCATAACCCTAATCCTAACCCTAACCCTAACCCACACCCTTACCTTAACCCTCACCCTAACCCTAACCTTAACACTAACCCTAAACCTAAACCTCAACCTCAGCATTACCCGAATCCTAATTCTAACACTAAACCGCACCCACATCTTAATTCTAATGCTAACCTAACCCTAACCCTAACGCTAAACATCCCCCTAACTCTCAACCTAAAGCTAACACTAACACTAACCCTAACCCTAAACCTCAACCTAACCCTCAACCTCACCCTAACCCTAACACTAACCCGATCCCTAACCCTCACCTTAACCCTCTACCTAACCCTATATCTAAACCGAAACCTCACCCTCACCCTAACCCTAACCCTAAACCCCACCCAAACCCTAACCCTAAACCTCACCCTCACCCTCAAACTCACTGTAACTATAACCTTGACACTAACAATAACACTAACCATAACCCGAACTATCTCCCTAAACCTAATGCTCACATCCACACTCACACTCAGCCTAACCCTAAACCTAACCCTAAAACTAACCCTGATCCTCACCCCCACCCTCACCCTCAGGCTAACCCTGAGCCTAAGGCTAACCCACACCCTCACCCTCACCCTATCCCTAGTCCTAAACCTAACCCTATCCCTAAATCTCAAACTAACCCCCACCCTCACCCTCACCCTAACACTAAACCTAACCCTAAACCTCACCTTAACTCTGCCCCTAACCCTAACTCTAACCCTAAACCTCATCCTCACCCTAATCCTAAACCTAACCCTAACCCTAACCCAAACCCAAACCCTCAACCTAACGCTAGCCCTAACCCTAAACCTAACCCTAAGCCTAACCATAAACTTAATAGTAATGCTCAGCCTCTCCCTCACCCTAACCCAAACACTTAACCAAACCCTCACACTCACCTTCAGCCTAACCCTAAGCCTAACCCTCACCCTATCTGTAACCCTCATCGTAACCCTCACTCTAACCCTAAGCCTAACCCTCAATCTAACCCTAACCCTAACCCTAAACCTAACACTAATCCTCAGATTCACCCTCACACTAACCCAAAACCTAACCCTAAACCTCACCATAACCCTAAGCCTAATGGTAACCCTAACCCTAACCCTCTCCCTCACCCTCACTCTCACCCTACCCCTAATCCTAACCTAACCCTATCCCTAAACCTAACCCTCACCCTAAACCTCAGCCTAGCCCTCACCCTAACCCTAATCCTAACCGTAAACCTCATCCTAACCATCACCCTAACCCTAACACTACCCCTCACCCTAACCCTAACCCTAACCCTCACCCTCATGCTCGGCCTAAGCCTAAGCCTAAGCCTAAGCCTAACCCTAAACCTCACCCTCACCCTAACTGTAACATTAACGCTAATTCTAGCTGTAAACCTCACTCTCAACCTAACCCTAACTCTCACCCTAACCCTAAAGCTAAACCTCATCCTAACCCTAACCTAACCCTCAGCATCACCCTAACTGTAACCATAAGCCTACCACTAAACATAACAATAACCCTAAACCTAACCCTAAACCTCTACCTATCCATAACCCTCACCCTAACCGTAACCCTCACTCTAACACTTACCCTCACCCTAACACTAACCCTAACCCTAACACTAACCCTCACACTACATCTAACCATCACCCTAACCCTAAACCTCACCCTAACCCTGACACTAATCCTCACCCTCACCCTACACCTCACCCTAACCCTAACCCTCATCCTCACCCTAAACCTCACACTAACCGTAACACTAATCCTCAATCTAACCTTCACCCACATCCTTCCCATAACCGTAACCCTCACCATATCCCTAACCCTCACCGGACCGTAACCATTACCCTCAGCCTAACCCTCAAGTTTGCCCTTACTATCACCCCAACCCTAACCCTTACCCTAACCCTAAAACTCACCTAACCCTCACCCTAACCCTAACTCTACACCTAAACCTCACCCTCAACCTAACCCTAACTCTAAATCTAATCCTAACATTAAACCTCATTCTAACGCTAACCCTAACCCTCACACTAACCCACACTATAAACGTAAACCTAACCCTAACCCTAACGATAGCCCTAACCCTAACCCTCACCCTAACCATAACCCTCACCCTAACACTTACTCTCACCCTAACCCTAACCCTAACACTAACCCTTACACTAACCCTAACCCTCACCCTCACCCTAATCCTAAACCTCACCCTAACCCTAACTCTAACCCTAACCCTCACCCTCACCCTAGCCCTCACCCTAAGCCTAATTCTAACCCTCACCCTCAACCTAACCCTATCCCAATTCCTCACCCTAAACCTCACATTAAACCTAACCCTAATCATTTAATTAACCATCACCCTAACCCTAACCCTAACCCTAAACCTAAACCTATCTGTAACCCTCAACCTTATTTTAACCCTCACCCTCAGCCTAAACCTCCCCTTTACCCTTACCATCATCCTCACCCTCACCCTAAACATCATCTTAACAGTCACCCTAACTGTAAACCTAACCATGACCATAAACCTAACCCTCACCCTCACCCTAGCCCTCACCCTAACCCTAATGCTAACCCTAACCCTCATCCTAACCCTCACCTTGACCCTAACCCTAATCATCACCCTAACCCTAACACTCAACCCCATCCTCGCCCTCAGTCTCACCCTAAACCTAACCCTAACCCTAACCCTGACATTCACCCTCACACTAACCCTAATCCCAACCCTAACCCTAACCCTAACCCATAACCTCAACCTAACCCTCACCCTAACCTTAACCCTAACACTAACCCTAACTATAAACCACGAACTAACACTCCCCCTAACCCAAATCTAAACCTAAACCTCACCCTCACCGTAACCCTAATACTACCCCTAACCCTAAACCTCACCCTAAACCTAACCCTAACCCTCACCCTCACCCTCACCCTCACCTTCAACTTAACACTAACACAAACCCTAACAATAACACTTAACCTAACCATAAACCTAACAGTAACCCTAACCGTAACCCTCATCCTAAAACTCACCCTCACCCTTAGCCTAACACTAACCATAACCCTAAATCTTAACCTCAACCCAAGCCTCACCCTAACCCTAACCCTCACCCTCACCCTCACCGTAACTGTAACCCTAAACCTAACCCTAACAAAAACCCTAAACCTAATCCTAACCCTCAACTTAACCATAGCCTCCACCCTAACCCAAACCCACACCCTAACACTTAACCTCACCCTAACACTAACCCTAACCCTTACACTAACCCTCACACTAACCCTAACCCTAACCCTAAACCTCAACCTAAACCTCACCCTCCCCCTAACCCTAAAACTAACCCTTACACTAACCATCCCACTAATCCCTATATCCCCTAACACTATATCTAACCCTAAACCTCACCCCCACACTCACCCTAACCCAAACCCTAACCCTTACCCTAACCATAACCCTCACCCTCACCCTAAACTCCAACATAACACTTACCCTCAACCTAACACTAACCCTAAACCTAACACTCACCCTCACACTAACCCTAACCCTCACTCTAATCCTAAACCTTAACCCTAACCCTAAAACTAAGCCTAACCCTCACCATCATCCTAGCCCTCACCCTAACCCTAATTCTAACCCTCATCCTCACCCTAAACCTCACACTAACCCTAATCCTCAATTTAAACCTCACCCTCACCCTCACCCTAACCCTTACCCTAACCCTAAACCTAACACTAACACACACTTATTTTAACCCTCACCCTCAGCCTAAATCTCACCTTTACCATTACCATCATCCTCACCATTATACTACCCCTAACCCTAAACCTCACCCTAACCCTCACCCTAACCGTAAACCTAAAGATCACCCTAACCCTAACCCTCACCCTCAACCTCACGCTCAGCCTAACCCTTAGCCAAGCCTAACCCTTACCCTAACCCTCACCCTCACCCTAGCCCTCATGCTAAACCTAATCCTAACCCTAAACCTCATCCTAAACCTCAACATAACCCTAACCCTAACCATCATCCCAACCATAATCCTTACCCCCACACTCACCCTCACCCTAACCCTAATCCTAACCCTAACTCTAACCCTAATCCTAACCCTTAACCTCAACCTAACCCTCACCCTAAACTTAACCCTAACACTAATCCTAACCCTAACCCGGGAAAAACCCACTCTCTAACCCTAAATCTAATCCTATACCTAACTCTCACCCTAACCCTAATCCTAACCCTAACACTAAACCTCACCCTAAACCTAACGCTAAACCTCACCCTCACCCTCACCCTCACTGTAACTCTAACCCTGACCCTAACAATAAAACTAATCCTAACCCTAAACCTAACCCTAACCCTCACCCTCACACTAATCCTCAACCTAACCCTCACCCTAACCCTAAACCTAACCCTACCCCTCACCCTCAGGCTCAACCTAACCATAACTCTAACTCCAAAATCTCAACCTCACCCTAACCCTAAACCTAAACCTAACCCTAAACCTCACCATAAACCTAACCCTAAAACTCACCCTCACTCTAGCCCTCACCCTAACCCTAATCCTAACCCTAACCCTCATCCTAACCCTCCCCATAACCCTAACCCTAAACCTCACCCTAATGCTAAGCCTAACCCTAACCCTAACCCTCACCTTCACACTCACCCTCACCGTAACCTAAACACTGACCCTAACACTAACCCTCACCCAAACCATAACCGTCACCCTTACCCCAAACCTCAACTTAACACTTACCCTCACCCTAACCCTAACCCTAACCCTCACCCTTACCCTAGCACTCACCCTAACCCTTACCCTCATCCTCACCCTAAACCTCACCCTAACCCTAACCCTCACCTTTACAATAACTCTCACCCTCAGCCTAACATTCATGTTTACCCTTACGGTCACCCCCACCCTAACCTTCACCCTAAACCTAACCCTCACACTAACCCTCACCCTATCCCTAACCGATAAACTTCACCCTCACCCTAACCCTAATTCTAACCCTAACCCTAACAATAAATCTCCCCCTAAACCTAAACCTAACCCTCAACCTAAACCTAACCCTAACCCTCACCCTCATATTCAGCCTAAACCTAAGGCTAACCCTAACCCTAACCCTCACACTAACCCTAAAGCTAATCCTAATCCTAATCCTACCCTAACCCTAATCCTCACTCTCACCCTAACCCTCACCCTAACTCTAACCCTAACACTAACCCTAACATTAACCCTCACCCTCAGCTTCACCCTAACCCTAATTTATCCCTAAACCTCAACCTCACCCTAACCCTAATGCTAACCCTAAGCCTAACTCTAACACTAACCCTCCCGCTAACTCTCACCATAACCCTAAGACTAACACTAAACCTAACCCTAACACTAAACCTCACCCTAACACTAACCCTAACCCTCACCCTCACCATAACCCTCATCCTCACACTCACCCTCAGCCTAACATTTCGCCTAACCCTAATACCAACCCTAAACCTAACACTAACCTAACCCTCACCCTAACACTCACCCCAACCCTAACCCCAACACTCACCCGAACCATAACCCTCACCCTCACCCTAACTCTAATCCTAATCCTAACCCTAACCCTATCACTCACACTCACCCTCACCTTAACCCTAATCCTAATCCTAACCCTAACACTAACCCTCACCCCCACACTAAACCTCACCTTAACCCTAACCCTAACAGTAACCTAAACCTAACCCTAACCCTAACCCTCACCCTAACCTTAGCTCTAACCCTAAACCCCAACTTCACCATAACACAAACCCTAACCCTAATCCTAAACCTCACCCTAAACATATACCTTACCCTAACACTTACGCTAACCCTAACCCTAACCCTAACACTAACCCTCACACTAAAGCTAACCATCACCCTAAGCCTAAACCTCAACCTAACCTTAACCCTAACCCTCAACTTGACCCTATCCCTCACCCTAACCCTAACCTTCATCCTCACCCTAAACCTCACAGTAACCCTAATACTAATCCTCAATCTAACCCTCACACTCACCCTAAACCTTACCCTCATCGTCACCCTTACCATAACCCTCACCCTCAGCCTAACCCTCACCTTTACTCTTAGTGTCACCATCATTCTAACCCTCACCCTAATCCTAACCCTCATCCTAACCCTCACCCTTACTGTAACACTAACCATCACCCTAACCATAATCCTCACCCTCACATTCAGCCACAGCCTAACCCTAAGCCTAAACCTAAACCTAAACTTAAACTTCACACTCACCCTAGCCCTCACCCTAACTCAAATCCTAACCCTAACCCTCATCATAACACTCAACCTAACCATACCCCGAACCATCATTCTAAACCTAAGCCTCAACCCCAAACTCACCCTCAGCCTAACCCTAAACCTAAGGATAACCCTAACCCTAACCCTTACACTCACCCTCACACTAAACCTAATCCTAAGCCTAACCCTAACCCTAAACCTAAACCTCAACCTAACCCTCACCCTAACCCTAACCCTAACCCTCACCTTAGTCCTCAGAATAACCCTCAATCCAAACCTAACCCACACCCTCGCCATAACCCAAAAGCTCACCCTGAACCAAACCCTAACCTTTAAACACACCTTCACCCTCACCCTACCCCTAACTATAAACCTTACCCTAACCCTGACACTTACCCTAACCTTCACGCCAGCCCTCACCTTAACCCTAATTGTATCCCTAACCCTCATCCTAAACCTCACCCTAAACCTAACCCTAAACCTCACCCTAACCCTAAACCTCACCATCACCCTAAACCAAACCCTAGTCCTAACCCTCACCCTAACCCTAAGCCTAACCCTAACACTAACCCTAACCCTCACACTCACCCTCAACTTAAACCTAACCCTAAGCCTAACCCTAATCCTCACCCTTACCCTCACCTTCACGCTCAATTAACTCTAACCTTAACTCTAACAATAACACTAATCCTAACCCTAAAACTAACCTTAACCCTAATCCTATCCATAAATCTCTCCCTCAGCCTCCCCCTCACTGCAATGTCACCATAATCATAACAATAACAATAATCCTAACCCTAACCCTAATCCTAAACCTCACCGTCACCCTAACACTATTCCTGACCCTAACCCTCACCCTAACCCTAACCCTAACCCTCACCGTAACCCTAACCCTCATCCTAACCCTGACCCTAACCCTTACACAAACGCTAAACCTCACCCTAACACTAACCCTAACCCTCACCCTCACCCTAGCCCTCACCCTAAACATAATCCTAACCCTAATCCTCATCCTAACTATTACTCTAACCCTAACCCTAACACTCACCCTAACCCTAATCCTAACCTTAACCCTCTCCCTAACTCTAACCCTCACCCTCACCATAACCCTAACCCTAACCCTCACCCTGACCCTAAACTTAACCCGAAACCTAACTCTCACCTAAATGCTAACCCTAACCCGAACCCTAACCCTAACCCTCACCCTCATCCTCACCCTCACCAAAACCCTAATCCTAAACCTAACCCTATACTAACCCTAACCCTCACGCTAACCCTCACTCTAAACGTAACCCTAACCCTAAACCTAACACTAACCATCACACTATCCCTCACCTTAACACTAACTCTAACCCTAAACCTCAATCTCACCCTAACCCTCCCATTCACCTTCATGCTCAGCGTTTCACTAAGCCTAACACTAACCCTAACCCTAACCGTCACACTCACCCTCACCCTAACCGTAAACCCAATCCTAACCCTAAACCTAACCTTCACCCTAACCCTAACCCTCACCCTAACCCTAACCCTAACACTAACCCTAAACCTAAAACTCACGCTGTCCCTCACCCTAACCCTAACTCTAACCCTAAAGCTCAGCCTCACCCTCACCCTAACCCTAACCTAAAACATCACCCTCACCCTAGCCCTCACCCTAAGCCTAACCCTAACCTGAACCCTAAACTAAACCCTAAACCTACCCCTACCTCTAACCCTAAACCTCACCCTAACCCTAACACTTACCCTCACACTCACCCCAGCCCTCACCTTAACCGTAATTGTATCCCTAACCCTCATCCTAACCCTCACCCTCACCCTAAACCTAACCCTCCTAACCGTAAACCTAATTCTAACCCTCAATCTAACCCTAAACCTGACCCTCACCGTAACTCTAACCCTAACCCTCACCCTATCCATAAACCTAATCCGAAACCTAAACCTCACCGTAACCCTCACCCTAACCCTCACCCTAACGCTAGCCCTCATCCAAATCCTAATCCTCACCCTAACCCTCATCCTAAACCTAACCCTCATGCTAACCCTCACCCTAACCCTAAACCTAACCCTCACCTAACCTTAATCCTCACATTCAACATTACCCTTAGCCTAACCCTAAGCCCAACCCTAAACCTAACCCTAACCCACACACTCACCCTCACCCTCACCCTAATCCTAACCCTAACCCTAATCCTAACCATCACCCTCAACCTAGCCTTCACCCTAACCCTAATCCTAGTCCTAACCCAAACTCTAACCTTAACCCTAATCCTAAACCTCACCCTAAACTTAGCCCTAAACCTCAGCCTCACGGTAAGGGTAACCCTAACCCTAACCCTAAAAAGAACTCTAACCCTAACCCTAACCCTCACCCTAACACTTACCCTCACCATTACACTAACCCTAACCATAACACTAACCTTCACACTAATCTTAACCCTCAACCTAAACCTAAACATCACCCTAACCCTAACCCTAAACCTAACGCTCACCCTACCCCTCACCCTAACCCTAATTCTAACCCTAACCCTCACCCTAAACCTAACCCTCATCCTCAACCTAAACCTCACACTACCCTAACCCTAATTCTCAATGTAACCCTCACCCTCACCCTACCCTAACCGTAACCCTTACCCTAAACCTCACGCTAACAATAACCCTTACCTATCTTAACCCTCACCCTCAGCCTAACCCTCACCTTTAGGCTTAACATCACCCTCACTTTAACCCTAATACTCACCCGAACCCTCACTCTAACCTTAAACCTAACCATCACCCAAACACTAACCCACACCTTCAACCTCACCTTCAGACTAACACTAAGCCTAAGCCTATACCTAAACCTAATCCTCAACCTCACCCTAGCCCTCACCCTAACACTAATCCTAACCCTAACCCTCATCCTAACCCTCAACCTAACCCTAACCCTAACCATCACCCAAACCCTAATCCTCACGCCCAACCTCACACTCAGCCTAAACCTAAGCCTAAGCCTAACCCTAACAGGAACCCTCAAACTCACCCTCACCCTCACCCTCACCCTAACCCTAACTGTAACCCTAACCGTAAACCTCAACTTAAACCTCACCCTAACCCTAATCCTAACACTAACCCTAACACTAACCCTCACCCTAAACCTCCTCCTAACCCTAACAGGAACCCTCACCCTCACCCTCACCCTAACGCTAATCCTAACCCTAACCCTAAACCTCACCCTAACACTAACCCTAACTCTCACCCTTACCCTCACCCTCACCCTCACCATAACTCTAACCCTAACCCTAACAATAACACTAATCCTAACCCTAAACCTAACCCTAACACTAATCCTATCAATAACCCTCACTCTCAGCCTCACCCTCACTGCAAACATAACGATAACCATAACACTAACAATAATCCTAACTCTAACCCTAATTCTAAACCTCACCCTCCCCCTAACCCTCATCCTATCCCTAAACCTTACCCTAACCTTAATCCACACCCTCACCATAACCCTAACCCTCAGCCTAACCCTCACCCTCACCCCAACCCTAACCCTAAACCTCAACTGAACCCTAACCCTAAACCTCGCCCTCACCCTGGCCCTCACCCTAACCCTAATCCTAACCCTAATCCTCAACCTAACACTCATCCTAACCCTAACCATAACCCTCACCCTAAACCTAATCCTATCCCTAACCCTCAACCTAACCCTAACCTTCACCCTCACTGTAACCCGAACCTTAAATCTCACCCAAACCCTAAACTTAACCCTCATCCTATCCCTCACCCTAACGATTACACTAACCCTTACCCTAACCCACACCATAACCCTCAACCTAACCCTAACTTTAACCCTAAATTTCACGCTCACCCTCACCCTAACCCTAACCATAACCCTAAAACTCACTCTATCCCTAAACCTCCCCCTCGCCCTCCCACTCTCTGTAACTCTAACACTAACCCTAACAATAACACTAAAACTTACCCTAACTCTATCCCTAACCCTCACCCTCACCGTAACCCTAACACTAACCCAAACCCTCACCATAACCCTAACCCTAACACTCACCCTAAACCTTACCCTAACCCTAACTCTAACCCTAAACCTCACCCTCCCCCTAACCCTAATTCTAACCCTAACACTAAAACTCACCCTAACCCTAACCCTAACCCTCAATCTAACCCTAAACCTCACCCTCACCATAACCCTAACCCTAACACTCACCGTAACTCTAAAATTAACCCTAACCATAAGCCTCACCCTAATGCTAAACCTAACCCTCAGCCTCACCCTAGCCCTCACCCTAGCCCTAATCCTAAACCTAAACCTAAATATAACCTTAACCCTTACCCCAACCCTAAAACCCTAACAATCACCCTAACCCTCACCCTCACCTTAACCCTAACCCTAACCCTAAATCTCACACTAAACCTAACCCTAACCCTAACCCTCACCCTCACTCTAAACCTCACCCTAATTCTAACTGTAACCCTAAACCTTATCCTCAAACTCAGCCTCACCCTAACCATAACTCTAACCCTAAACCTCAACCTGACCCTATCCCTAACCCTAACCCTAAAGCTAAACCTCACCCTAAACCTCACTCTCACCCTAGTCCTTACCTTAACCCTAATCCTAACCCTAACACTCATCCTAACCCTCCCACTAACCGTAACTCTGACCCTCAACCTCACCATTACCCTCAGCCTAAGCCTAACCCTAAACCTAACCCAAACCCTCTCCCTAACACTCACTCTAAACCTAACCCTAACACTAACCCTAAAGCTAACCCTCAACCTAGCCTTCACCCTAAACCTAACTCTAACCCTAAACCTCACCCTCACCCTAACACTAACTCTAACTCTAAACCTCAACCTAACCCTAACCCTAACCTTAAACCTAAACCTAAACCTCACCCTAACCCTAACCATAAACTTAACCCTCACCCTAACCCTAATCCTAACCTTAACCCTCATCCTAACCCACCCCATAACCCTAACACTAACCATCATCCTAACCCTAAACCTCACACTCACCCTCACTCTCAGCCTAACCCTAAGCATAAACCTAAGCCTAAGCATAAACTTAACCCTAAACCTCACACTCACCCGCACCCTCACCCTCACCGAAATTCTAACCCTAACTCTAACCCTAACCCTAAACGTCACCCTAAGCCTAACCTTAAACCTAACCCTAACCCTCACCCTCACCCTAACCCTAACCCTATCCCTAACCCTAAACTTCACCCTAAGCCTAAACTTAAACCTAACCCTAACCCTCACCCTCACCCTAACCCTAACCCTAACCCTAACCCTCACCCTAACCCTCCACCTAACCCTATATCTAACCCTAAACCTCACCCTCATTCGAAAACTAACCCTAATCCTAAACTCCACCCTAACCCTAAGCCTAACCCTCACCCCCACCCTCACCTTCACCGGAACTCAAACCCTAACCCTGACAATAACACTAAACGTAACCCTAACCATCACCCTAACCCTAATCCTCACCTGCACCCTCACCCTCACCCTAACCCTAAGCCTAAGCCTAACCCTAAACCTAACCCTCATACTCATGCTCACCCTAACCCTAATCCTAAACCTAACACTATCCCTAAACCTCAACCTAACCCTCACCCTCACCCTAACCCTAACACTATCCCTAACATTAAACCTCACCCAAACCCTCCCCCCAAACCTAACTCTAACCCTAAAACTCACCCTCACCCTAACAATAACTCTAAGCCTAACCCTAATCCTCATCCCCACCCTCACCCTCATCCTAACTCTCACCCTAGCAGTCACCATAAGCCTAATTCTAAACCTCAACCTCACCCTAACCCTAACACTCATGCTCACCCAAAACCTAACACTAACCCTAACCCGAACCCTAGTCCTCAATCCAACCCTCACCCTAACGCTAACCTTAACCCTAAACCTAAACCTAAACCCCACAATAACCCTAACCCTAAACCTCACCCTCACCCTAGCCCTCACCAAAACCTTATCCTAACCCTAAACCTCATCCTAACCCTCACCCTAACAATAACCCTAACCCTAACCCTCAACCTAACACTAATCCTCACCTTCACTGTAAAACTTAACCTAATCCTCACCCTAACCCTAAACTTAACCGGAACCCTAACTCTCACCCTAAGCCTAACCCTCACCCTGACTCTCACCCTAACCCTCACCTTAACCCTAACCCTCACCCTGACCCGAAACCTATCCCTAAACCTCACCCTCAACCTAACCCTAACTCTAACCCTAACCCTAAAATTAAACCTCACCCTATCCCTAACCCTAACGCTCACACTCAACCTCATGCTCAGCCTAACCCTAAGCCTAACACTATCCCTAACCCTAACCCTCACACTCACAATAAGCCTTACCCTAATCCTAATCCTAACACTAAGCCTTACCCTCACACTCACCCTAACCCTCACCATAACCCTAATTCTAACACTAACCCTAACCCTAAAACTCAGCCTAACCCTAAACCTAACTCTAACCCTAAACCTCACACTAACCTGCACCCTCACCCTCACTGTAATTCTAACCCTAACTTTAACCCTAACCCTAAACCTCACCCTAACCGCAATCATAACCCTAACCCTAACCCTAACCTTCCCCCTAACCCTATATCTAACCCTAAACCTCATCCTCACCCTAACCCTAACACTAACCCTAACCCTAACCCTCACCCTAACCCTCACCCTAACCCTATATCTAACAGTAAACCTCACCCTCACCTTCACCCTAACACTAAACCTAACCCTAAACCCCACCCTAACCCTAAACCTAACCCTCACCTGTACTTTCATCTTCACCGAAACTCGAACCCTAACACTAACAATAACACTGACCCTAACCCTAACCATCACCCTAACCCTAATCCTCACCCCCATTCTCACCCTCAGCCTAACCCTAAGCCTAAGCCTAAACCTCACCCTAACCTTCATACTCACTCTCACCCTAACCCTGATCCTACCCCTAAGCCTATCCCTAAACCTCAACCTCACACACACCCTCACCTTAACACTAACACTAACCCTAAACCTCACACTAACCCTCCCCCTAACCCTAACTCTAACCCTAAACCTCACCCTCAACCTAACCCTAACGCTGAACTGCACCCTAAACTTAACCCTCACCCTCAACCTCATTGTAACTCTAACCCTAACCCTAACAATAACACTAACCCTAACCCTAATCCTATCCCTAACCATACCCCTCAGCCTCAGCCTCAACCTAACCCTAACCCAAAACCTAACACTAACCCTCACTCCAACCCTAAGCCTAACACTAACCCTAACCCTAACCCTCACACTCAACCTCACCCTAATCCAAATCGTAAACCTAAACCTATCCCTAACCCTCACCCAAGCACTCAACCTAACACTAATTCTAACTCTCACCCTCACCCTAAACCTAACCCTCATCCTCACCCTAAACCTCACACTAACCGAAACCCTAACCCTAATGCTCAATCGAACCCTCACTCTAACCCTAACACTAACACTAAACCTAATCCTAACCCTCACCCTTATCTTAATCCTCACCCTCAGCCTCAACGTGAGGTTTACCCTTACCATCATACTCACCCTAACCCTCAACCTCATCCTAACCCTCACCCTAACCGTAAACCTAACCACCACCCTAACCCTAACCCTCACCCTCAACTTCATGCTCAGCCTAAACCTAAGCCTAAGCCTAACCCTTACCCTTACCCTCACCCTCACCCTAGCCCTCACCCTAACCATCACCCTAACCCTAATCCTCACCCCCAGCCTCACCCTCAGCATAAAATTAACCCTAATCCTAACCCTAAACCTCACCCAAACACAAATCCTAACACTCACCCACACCCTAGCTCTCACCCGAACCCTAATCACAATGCTAATCCTCATCCTAACCCTCACCCTTACACTTACACTAATCCTCAATCTAATACTAAGCCTAACCCTAACCTTCAACCTAACCCTAATCCTCAACCTCAATGTAACCCTAACCCTACCCGTAACTCTGACCCTAAATTTAACCCGAACCCTAATTCTCACCCTAACCCTATCCGTAAATCTCACCCTAACCCTAACTCTCACCCTCAGCCTCACCCTAAACTTAACCCTAAGCCTAACCCTAACCCTCACACTCACCCTAAAAGTTACCCTAATCCTAATCCTAACACTAAGCCTTACCCTCAACCTCACCCTAACCCTCACCGTAACCCTAACTATAACACTAACCCTAACCCTAACCCTCATCCTCAGCCTCACCCTAACGCTAACTCTAACACTATACCTCACCCTCACTCTAACCCTATCCCTAAACCTAACCGTACACCTCACCCTAACCTTTACCTTAAACCTCACCCTCACCCTAGCCCTCACACTAACCCTAATCCTAACCCTAACCCTCATCAAAACCTCACCCTAACCCTAACCCTAACCCTCACTCTCACCCTCACCCTCACCCTGAATCTAACCCTAACCCTCAACCTACCCCTAACCCTCACCCTCAATTTACCCTTACCCTTACCCTCAGCCTAACCCTAAAGTTACCGTGAAACCTAACTCTCACCCTAACCCTAACCCTAACACTCACCCTAACCATAAACCTCACCCTCACCCTCATCTTCAGCCAAACACTAAGACTCACCCTAAAACTAACCCTAAACCTCACACTCACCCTAACCCTAACCCTAATCCTAATCCTAACAATAACCCTAAACTTCACCTTCACCCTCACCCTTACCTTAAACCGAACCCTACCATTAATCCTAACCCTAACCCTAACCCTAAACTTCATCCTCACCCTAAACCTCACACTAACCCTAACACTAATCCTCAATCTAACCCTCACCCTCACCTCACCCTAGCCCTCACCCTAACCCTAACCCTCATCCTCACCCTACACCTCACACTAACACTAACACTAATCCTCAATCTAACCCTCACCCTCACCCTAAACCTAACCCTCACCCTTACCATATCCCTCCCCCTCAGCCTAACTCTCACCTTACACTTACCGACACGCCCACCCTAACCCTACCCCTCACCCTGACCCTAACCCTACCCCTAAACCTCACCCTCACCCGAACCCTAACTCTAACCCTAACCCTAACACTAAACCTCACCCTATCCCTAAACCTCACCTTCACCCTCAACCTCATGCTCAGCCTAACCCTAAGCCTAAGCTTATCCCTTACTCTAAACTTCACCCTCACCCTAGCCCTCACCCTAACTCTAATCCTAACACTAAACCTCATCCTAACCTTCACCTTAACCCTAATCATATCCATCACCCTAACACTAATCCTCATCCCCACCCTCACCCTCAGCCTAATCCTAAGCCTAATCCTAACCCTAAGCCTCACACTCACCCTCAACCTAACCCTAATCCTCAGCCTAACCCTAACCCTAAACCTAAACCTAACCTTAACCTTAACCCTAACACTAACGCTAATATTAACCCTCGAACCAACCCTTCAACTAACCCTAAATCTAACCCAAACCCTCAACCTCACCCTCACCCTCACTCTCACCATAACTCTAACCCAAACCCTAACAATAACACTAATCCTATCCCTAAACCTAACCCTAAATTTAAACCTAATCCTAATACTCACCCTCACCCCAACCATAATTTTAAACCTAACCCTCATCCTAACCCTAACCCAAACCCTAACCCTAAACCTAAACCTTACCCTAACACTAACCCTAAACCTCATCCTCACCCTAGCCCTCACCCTAACCCTAATCCTAACCCTAACCCTCACCATAACCCTAACCTTAACCAGACCCTAACTCTCACCCTAAACCTAAACCCAACTCTCACCTTAACCTTAACCCTCACCCTCACCCTCACTCAGCCTAACCCTAAGCCTAAGCCTAAACGTAACCCTAACCTTCACAATCAACCTTACCCTTACCCTAATCCTAATCCTAACCCTAAGCCTAATTCTCACCCTCACCCTAACCCTCACCCTAACTCTAACACTAAACCTAAACCAAAACCTCAACCTTAGCCTCACCTTTACCCTAACTCTAAACCTAAACCTCACGCTCACCTTAACCCTAACACTAAACCTTTTCCTAAGACAAAACCTCACCCTAACCCTAACCCTAACCCTCACCCTCACAGTAAAAATAACCCTAAACCTAACCCTAACAATAACCCTCACCCTCACTGTAACCCTAATCCTAACCCTAACCCTCAACATAACCCTAACTCTCACCCACATCTTAAACATAACCCTCATCCTAACCCTCACCCTAACCCTAAACCTAACCCTATACCTCACCCTAACCCTAACCCTACCTCTCAACTTGACCCTAGCCCTCACCCAAACCCTAACCCTAACCCTAAACCTCATCCTCACCCTCACCCTAACACTTACACTAACCCTCACCCTGATCCTAAGCCAAATCCTAACCCTCAACCTAACCCTAACCCTAACCCTCACCCTCAATGTAACCCTAAACCTAACCATTACTCTGACCCTAAACTTAACCCGAACCCTAACTCTCACCCCAACCCTACCCCAAACTCTCACCCTAACCCTAACACTCACCGTCACCCTCACCCTAAGCGTAACCATAACCCTAACCCTAACCCTCACACTCACCCTAACACTTAACCTAATCCTAATCCTAACACTAAGCCTTACCCTCAACCTCACCCTAACCCTCACCATAAACCTAACTCTAAGACTAACCCTAACCCTAACCCTCACCCTCAGCTTCACTCTAACGCTAATTCTAAACCTAAACCTCAACTTCACCCTAACCCTAACCCTAAACCTAACCCTAAACATCACCCTAAACCTACCCCTAAACCTCACCCTCACCCTAACCCTCACCCTAACCCTAATCCTAATGCTAACCCTCATCCTAACCCTCACCCTAACAATAAACCTACCCCTCACCCTCACCCTCACCCTAACGCTAAAACTAAACCTAACCCTAACCCTCAACCTAACCCTAACCCTCACCCTCAATTTAACCTTACCCTAACACTCACCCTAACTCTAAACTTAACCTGAACCCTAACTCTCACCCTAACCCTAACACTCACCCTAACCATAACCCTCACCCTCACCCTCACCTTCAGCCAAACACTAAGCCTAACCCTAAACCTAACCCTAAACCTCACATTCACCCTAACCCTAACCCTAATCCTAATCCTAACACTAACCCTAAACCTCACCCTCAACCTCACCCTAAACTTAAGCCTAACCGTAACATTAATCCTAACCGTAACCCGAACCCTAAACCTCATCCTCACCTTAAACCTCACACTAACCCTAACACTAATCCTGAATGTAACCCTCACCCGAACCCTCACCCTAGCCCTCACCCTAACCCTAACCGTCATCCTCACCCTGAACCTCACACTAACCCTAACACAAATCCTAAATTTAAACCTCACCCTCACTCTAACCCTAACCCTCACACTAAACCTAACTCTCACCCTTACCATAAACCTCACCCTCAGCCTAACTCTCATCTTTACCATTACCATCACCCCCACCCTCACCCTCACCCTAAACTTACCCCTCACCCTGTCCCTAACCCTACCCCTAAATCTCACCCTCAACCTAACCCTAACTCTAACCCTAACCCTAACACTAAACCTCACCCTATACCTAACCCTAACACTAAACCTCACCCTATACCTAACACTAACACTCAGCCTCATGCTCAGCCTAAACCTAAGCCAAAGCTTAACACTTACCCTAAACTTCACCCTCACCCTAGCCCTCACCCTAACCCTAATCCTACCCCTAACCCTCATCCTAACCCTCACACTAACCCTAACCATAACCATCACCCTAACCCTGATCCTCACCCTCACCCTCACCCTCAGCCTAATCCTAAGCCTAAGCCTAACCCTAACCATAACCCTCACACTCACCCTCACACTAACCCTAATCCTTACCCTAACCCTAAACCTCAACCTAAACCTAACCTTAACCTTAACCATAACACTAACGCTAACATTAACCCTCGAACTAACCCTTCAACTAACCCTAAATCTAACCCTAACCCTACCCTCAAACTCACCCTCAACCTCACCATAACTCTAACCCTAACCCTAACAATAACATTAATCCTATCCCTAAACTTAACCCTAACCCTAACCCTAATCCTATCACTCACCCTCACCCCAACCATAATCTTAACCCTAACCCTAATCCTAACCCTAACCTTCAACCTAACCCTAAAATTAACCGAACCCTAACTCTCACCCTAAACCTATCCCTAACCCTCACCTCAACCCTAACCCTCACCCTCACCCTCACTCTCAGCCTAACCCTAAGCCTAAGCCTAAGTGTAACCCTAACCCTCACACTCACCCTAAACCTTACCCTAATCCTAATCCTAACCCTAAGCCTAACCCGCACCCTCACCTTCACCCTCACCCTCACCCTAACCCTCACCCTAACCCTAACTCTTACCCTAACCCTAACACTAAACCTCACCCTAACCCTAAACCTAACCCTCACCCTCACAGTAACCATAACCCTATTGCTAACCCTAACAATAACCCTCACCCTCACTGTAACCCTAATCCTAACACTAACCCTCAAAAAAATCCTAACTCTCACCCTCACCTTAACCCTAACCCTCATCCTAAACCTCACCCTAACGCTAACCCTAAGCCTAAACCTCATGCTAACCCTAACCCTAACCCTCACCCTAATCCTAAACCTAACCCTAACCCTCAACCTAACCCTAACCCTCACCCTCACTGTAACACTAACCCTAACCCTCACCCTTACTCTAAACTTAACCCGAACCCTAACTCTCACAAAAACCCTACCCCAAACTCTCACCCTAACCCTAACCATCACCCTCACCCTCACCCTAAGCCTTACCCTAAACCTAACCCTAACCCTAAACCTAACCTTCACACTCACCCTAACCCTTACCCTAATCCTAATCCTAACACTAAGCCTTACCCTCACCCTTACCCTAACCCTCAACATAAGCCTAAACATAATATTAATCCTAACCCTAAACATAAGCCTAAACATAATATTAATCCTAACCCTAAACCTAACCCTAAACCTCATTCTCACCCCAAACCTCACACTAACCCTAACACTAATCCTCAATCTAACACTCACCCTCACCCTAATCCTAACCCTAACCCTCACCCTAAACCTAACCCTCACCCTTATCATAACCCTCACCCTCAGTCCAAACCTCATCTTTACCATTACCGTCACACCCACGCTAACCCTCACCCTAACCCTAAACTTCACCCTGACCCTAACCCTACCCCTATACCTCACCCTCAACCTAACCCTAATTCTAACCCTAACCCTAACACTAAATCTCACCCTATCCCTAACCATAACCCTCACCCTCAACCTCATGCTCAGCCTAACCCTAAGGCTAACCCTAAACCTAACCCTCACACTCACCCTAACCCTTATCATAATCCTAATTCTAACACTATGCCTCACCCTCACCCTCACCCTAACCCTCACCATAACCCTAACTCTAACACTAAACCTAACCCTAAACCTCACCCTCACCGTAACCGTAACCCTAAACCTAACCCTAACAATAACCCTAACCCTAATCTTAAACCTCACCCAAACCACAACCCTCACCATAACCCATACCCTAACCAAAACACTAAGCCTCACACTAACCCTAACCCTAACCTCACCCTAACCCTAACTCTAAACCTAACCCTAACACTAAAAACTTCAACATACCCCTAACCCTAATCCTCACCAGCAACTTCACCATAAACTTAACCCTAACAATAACCCTAACCCTAACCCTTATCCTAACCCTGAAACTCACCCAAACCCTAAACCTAAAACTAACCCTCACACTCACCCTAAACCTCACCATTAGTGTAACCCTAACCCTTATCTTAACACAAACCCTAACCACAACCCTCACCGTAACGCACACCATAACCCAAACATTAACCCTCACACTAACCATAAACCTAACCTCACCCTAACCCTAAATCTAACCCTAACCTTAACACTAAAAACCTGAACCTAACCTTAACCCTAACCCCCACTCTCACCCTCACCGTAACCGTAACCCTAAAAATAACCCTAACCCCCTAACCCTAATCCTAACACTCAAACTCACCCTAACCCTAACCCTCACCATTACCGTAAACCTTCCCCTCATCCTAACCCTCACTCTAACTCTAACCCTAACCCTAAACCTCACCCTAACACTAATCCTACCCCTCACCCCAACCCTAACCCTAACCCTAACACTCAACCTAACTCTAAACCTCACACTCAACCTAAACATAACACTAACCCTCATCCTAAACCTAAACTTAACCTGAACCCTAACTCTCACCCTAACCCTAACCCTCACCCTTACCCTCAGTGTAACCCTAAGCCTAACCCTAACCCTAACTCTTTCACTCACACTCACCCTAACCCTTACCCTAATCCTAATCCTAACCCTAACTCTAACCCTCACCCTCAGCTTCACCTTAATCCTAACTCTAACCCTAAACCTCAACGTCAACCTAACCCTACCCCTAACCATAAACCTCACCCTAACCTAACCCTAAACCTCACCCTCACCCTAGCAATCACCCTAAACCTAATCCTAACACTAACCCTCATCCTATCCCCCCATAACCTTAACCCTAACACTCACCCTATCCCTAAACATGACCCTCACCCTTAGACTAACCCTAAGCCTAACCGTAAGCCTAACCCTAAACCTCACACTCATCCGCACCGTCACCCTCACCATAAATCTAACCCTAACCCTAACCCTAACCATAAACCTCACCCTTACCCTAACCCTAACCCTAACCTGAACCCTAACCCTCATCCTTACCCTAACCCTAACACTAAACCTAACCCTAACCCTCACCCTAAAACTCCCCCTAACCCTAACCCAAACCATCACCCTAACACTAATCTTAACCCCCTCCATCACCCTCAGTCGAACCATTAGCCTAAGCCTAACCCTCAGCCTAACCCTCACCCTAAACCTCACCCTAACCCTAATAGTAAACCTAACCCTAACCCTAAACCTCAAACTAACCCTCACCTCACCCTAAACCTAACACTAATCCTCATTCTATACCTAACCCTAACCATAAACCTAACCTCACCCAAACCTTCCGCGTAACTCTAACTCTAAACCTAAATATCACCGTCACCCTAACACTAACCGAAACCCTAACCCTAAACCTCACCCTAACCCTAACATCACCCTCACCCTCAACCTCACCGTAACTCTAACCCTAAACCTAACAATAACACTAACCCTAACCCTAACCGTAACTCTAACCATAACCCTCACCCTCAGCCTCACCCTCACTGCAAACTTAACCCAAACCATAACACTAACAATAACCCTAAACCTAAGCCTAACCTAACCCTAACTCTAATTCTAACCACCACACTCACCCTCAGCCTAACCCTAAGCATAAACCTAACCCTAATCCTCAGCCTCAGCCTCACCCTAACCCAAACCCTACCCCTAATCCTCACCCTAATTCTAAGCCTAACCCTAACCCTAACCCTAACCCTCACACTCACCCTCAAACTAACACTAATCCTAAACCTAACCCTATCCCTAAACCTAACCCTCACCCTAACCCTCACCCTAGCGCTCACCCTATCCCTAACCCTAACCCTCAGCCTCAACCTAGCCCTCAACCTAAACCTAACACTCACCCTCACCGTAACCCTTACCCTAACCCTCATCCTAACCCTACACTTAACCTGTAACCTAACTCGCACACTAACCCTAACCCTAGCGGTCACCCTAACCGTAACCCTCAACCTTACCGTAACCCTCACCCTCAGCCTAACCCTCACGTTTACCCTTACCTTCACCCTACCCTAACCCTCACCATACCCTCACACTCACCATAACCCTCACCCTCAAACTAACTCTACCCTAAACCTCACCCTCACCCTAACCATAACTCTAACCATAACCCTAACACTAAAACTCACCCTGACCCTAACCCTACCCCTCAAACTAAACATAACCCTCACCCTCACGCAAACCTTCAACCTAAACCTAAGGCTAACCCTAACCCTAACCATAACCCTCACACTCACCCTAACCCTAACCCTAAACCTAATCCTAACCCTAACCCTAACCCTCACCCTCCCGCTCAGCCTCACTCTAACCCTAATTCTAACCCTAATCCTTACACTCACCCTAACCCTAATACTGAAACTCACCCTCACCATAACAGAAACCCTAAACCTAACTCTAACCTTAAGCCTAACCCTAACCCTAACTCTTCACCTAACTCTCACCCAAACCCTAACCCTAACATTAACCCTAACCCTAAACTTCATCCTAACCCTAAACCTAAACCTCACCCTCACCTTCACGGAAACCAAAAGCCTAAACCTAACCCTAACAATAACCCTAACACTAATCCTAACCCTCACCCTAATCCAAACACTCACCCTAACCCAAACCCTAACCCTAAAACTTACCCTCACCCTAACACTAACCCTAACCCTAACACTAACCCTCACAGTAAACCTAACCAAAACCATAACCCTAAACCTCAAACTAACCCTCAGCCTCACCCTAACTCTAACACTAACCCTATCACTAACCCTCATCCTAAACCTCCCCATAACGCTATTTCTAACCCTAAACCTCACCCTCACACTAACCCTAACCCTAACCCTAAACCCCACCCTAAACCTAACCCTAACCCTCACCAGCACCTTCCCTCTCACAGTAACTCTAAGCCTAACCGTAATAATAACACTAACCCTAACCCAAACCATCACCCTAACACTAATCCTCACCTCCACCCTCACCCTCAGCCTAACCCTAAACCTATGCCTAACCCCCACCCTAACTGTCACACTCACCCTCACCATACCCCTAATACTAAATCTAACCCTATCCCTAAACCTCAACCTAACCATCCCCATAACACTAACTCTAACCCTAAACCTCACCTTCACCATAACCCTAACCCTAAACCTCAGCCTAAACCTCACCCTAACCCTAACCCTCACCCCAACCCTCAATCTCACCGTAAATGTAACCCTAACCCTAAAAATAACTCTAACCCTAACCCTAACTCTAACCCTAACCATAAACCTAACCCTAATCCTCAGCCTCACCCTCACCCTAACCAAAACCCTAACCCTAACCCTCACTCTAACCCTAAGCCTAACCCTACCCATGACTCTCACACTGACCCGCAACCGAACCCTAATTCTAAACCTAACACTATCCCTAAACCTAACCCTCACCCTAACCCTCACCCTAGTCCTCACCCTAACACTAATCCTAAATCTAAACCTCATGCTAACCCTCACCCTAACCCTAACCTTCACCCTCACCCTAACCCTAACCCTAACCCTCACCCTCATGCTTGGCCTAAACCTAAGCCTAAGCCTAACTCTAACCCAAACCCTCACCCTAACCCTAACCCTAACAATAACACTAACCCTAACTCTATCCCTAAACCTCACTCTCACACTAACCCTAACTCTAACCCTTACTCTAAACCTAAAATTCATCCTAATCCTAAACCTAACCCTCACCGTCACCGTAACGGTAACCCTAAGCCTAACCCTAACAATAACACTAACCCTAACCCTAACCCTCAACCTAACCATAACCCTCAACCTAATCCTAACCCTCACCCTCACCATAACCCTTACTCTAATCCTCACCCTAACCCTAAACTTAAACCGAACCCTAACCCTCACCTTAACCCTAACCCTAACACTCACCCTAACCCTAACCCTCAACCTTACCGTAACCATTACCTTCATCCTAACCCTCACGTTTACCCTTACCGTCACCCCTACCCTAACACTAACCCTAACCCGAACACTCAAACTAACTCACAGCCTAAAACTAACTCTACCTCTAAATCTCACCCTCACACTAACCATAACTGTTACTCTAACCCTAACACTAAACCTCACCCTAACCCTAACCCTAACCCTCAAACTAACCCTAACCCTAACCCTAACCCACACCATAACTGAAACCCTAACCCTAATGCTAACAATAATCCTAACCCTAACCCTAACCCTCAGCCTAACCCTAACACTCACCCTAACCCTAACCCTCACCCTAATATTTACCATCACCCTAACACTAATCCTCACACTAACCCTAACAATCATCCTAACCCTAAACCTCACCCTAACACTAACCCTAAACCTCACCTTCTCCCTAGCCCTCACCCTAACACTAACCCTCATCCTCACCATAAACTTCACAATAACCCTAACACTAATCCTCAATCTAAACCTCACCCTCACCTGAACCTTCACCCTAACCCTCACCCTAACCCTAACCCTCACCCTTACTGTAACCCTCACCCTCAGCCTAACCCTCACCTTTATCCTTACTGTCAACGCCACCCTAACATTCACTCTAACGCTAACCCTCACCCTAACCCTAACTCAATCCCTAAACCTCATCCTCACCCTAACCCTAACTCTAACCCTAATCCTAACACTTACCTTCACCATAACCCTAACTCTAACCATCTCTCTAACCCTAATCCTCACCCCCACCCTAAACCTCAGCCTAACCCTAAGCCTAACCCTAACCCTAACCCTAAACTTCACACTCACCCTCACCCTAACCCTAATCCTAAACCTAAACCTAACCTTAACCCTAAACCTCAACCTAACCCTCACCCTAACCTTAACCCTAACACTAACCCTAACCCTAACCCTAGAACCAACCCTCCAACTGAACCTAAATCTAAACATAAACCTCACCCTCACCCTAACCCTCACCCTCACCATAACTCTAACCCTAACCCTAACAATAACACTAATCCTAACCCTAAACCTAACCCTAACCCTAACCCTAACCCTAATGCTAACACTCAACCTCACCCTAACCCTAATCCTAACCCTCAACCTCACCCTAACGCTAACCCTCACTCTCACCGTAACCATAACCCTCATCCTAACCCTCACCCTAACCCCAAACCTAACCCTAAACCTTACCCTAAAACAAACCCTAATCCACATGCTCACCCTAGCCCTCACCCTAACCCTAATCGCAACCCTAATCCTCACCCTAACCCTCACTTGAACCCTAACAGTAACCCTCATTCTTACCCTAACCCTAACCCTAAACCTAACCCTAAAACTCACGCTCACCCTAACCCTAACCCTCACCTTCACCCTAAACTTAACCGAACCCTAACTCTCACCCTAACCCTAAACATCACACTCACCCTCACCCTCATCATAACCATAATACTCACCCTAACCATAACACTCACACTGATCCCCAACCTAACAATAAATCTATCCCTAAACACCACCCTAACCCTACCCCTAACCCTCACCCTCAGCCTCAGCCTCAGCTTAACCCTAAGCCTAAACCTAACCCTAACCCTAACCCTCAAACTCACCCTAACCTTTACTCTAATCCTAGTCCTAACCCTAAAGCTTATCCTCACCCTCACCCTAAACTTCACCCTAACCCTAAAACTCACCCTAACCCTAATCCTAAACTTCATCCTAACCCTCACCCTAACACCAAGCCTAACCCTCACCCTCACTATCACCCTAACACTAATCCTAACCCTAACCCTCATCCGAACCCTCCCCCTAACCCTTACCTTAAACCTTACCCTAACCCTAACCCTCAACTTCAACCTCATCCTTAGCCTAACCCTTAACCTAAACCTAAACCTAACCTAACAAACTCACTCACCCTCACCTTAACCCTTACAATAATCCTAATCGTAACCCTAACCCTAAGCCTCACACTCTGCCTCAGCTTAACCCTAACTCTAACCCTATACCTCACACTCACCCTAACCCTAACCCTAAACCTAACCCTAAACCTCACACTAACCCTAACCCTAAACCTCAACCTCTTCCTAGCCCTCACTCTAACAATAATCCTAACCCTAACCCTCATCCTAACCCTCCCCATAACCCTAAACCTAACCCTCACCCTAACCCTAACCCTCACACTCACACTCATCCTCATCCTAAACCTAAGCCTAACCCTAAACCTAACCCTAACCCTCACACTCACCCTAACCCTAAACCTATTCGTAATCCTAACCCTAACCCTAACCCTCACCCTAACCCTAAACCTCACCCTTAACCACAGCCTAAACCTAAGCCTATCTAACCCTAAACCTACCCCTCAAACTCACCCAAACCCTAACCCTAATCCTACTCCTAACCCTAACTCTAACCCTCACCCTCAACCTAACCCTCACCTTAAGCCTAACCCTAACATTAATCCTAAACCTAACTCTCACCCTCAGCCTCATCCTAACCCTAACTCTAACACTAAGCCTCACCCTGACCCCAACCCTAACCCTAACCTTATAACTAAACCTCATCCTAGTCCTAAACCTAAGCCTCACCCTCACCCTAACCATAACCGTAACCCTAACCCTAATGCTAAAAACAATCCTAATCCTCACCCTAACCATAACACTCACCTTAAACCTAACCCTCACCCTAACACTTACCTTCAACCTTACTCTAACTCTAACCCTAACACTGACCCTCACACTAACCCTAACCATCACCCTAAACCTAAATCTCACCCTAACACTAACATTAAACCTCACCCTCTTCCTAGCCCTCACCCTAAGCCTAACCCTCATCCGCACCCTAAACCTCACACTAACCCTAACACTAATCCTCAATCTAACCCTCACCCTCACCCTAAAGCTAACACTAACCCTCACCCTAACCCTAACCCTAAACCTTACCGTAACCATCACCCTCAGCCTAACCCTCAACTTTACCCTTACCTTCACCCCTAAGCTAACCCGCAACCTAACCCTAACTGTACCCCAAAAACTCATCCTCACCGTGACCGTAACTCTAACCCTAACCTTAACATTAAACCTCACCTTAACCCTCACCCTAACCTTAAACCTCACCTTCAAACTCACCCTAGCCCTTACTGTAACTCTAATCCTAACACTAACCCTCATCCTAAACCTCCTGCTAACCCTAACCGTCAACCTCAACGTCACCCTCAGCTTTACCGTAAGCCTAACCCTAAACCTAAAACTAACACACATACTCACCCTCACTCTAACCCAAATCCTATCCCTAACACTAACCCTAACCCTCCCCCTAACTCTCACTCTAACCCTAAACCTAAAACTAACCCTTACCCTAACTCTCAACCTAAAACTCACCCTAACCCTAACTCTAAACCTAAACCTCAACCTCACCCTAACCCTAACTCTAACACTAACACAAACCCTGAACGTCACCCTAACACTAAGCCAAACCCTAACCAACACCCTAACCTTAAACCTCACCTTCAAACTCACCCTAGCCCTTACTCTAACTCTAATCCTAACACTAACCCTCATCCTAAACCTCCTGCTAACCCTAACCGTCAACCTCAACGTCACCCTGAGCTTCACCGTAAGCCTAACCCTAAACCTAAAACTAACACACATACTCACCCTCACTCTAACCCAAATCCTATCCCTAACACTAACCCTAACCCTCCCCCTAACTCTCAATCTAACCCTAAACCTAAAACTAACCCTTACCCTAACTCTCAACCTAAAACTCACCCCAACCCTAACTCTAAACCTAAACCTCAACCTCACCCTAACCCTAACTCTAACACTAACACAAACCCTAAACGTCACCCTAACACTAAGCCAAACCCTAACCAACACCCTCAACCTCAGGCTAATCCTAAGCCTAAACCTAACCCTCACACACACCCGAACCCTAACCCTAAACATCACCCTAACCCTAACCCTCACCCTCAACCGCAGCCTAACCCTAAGCCTATCCCTAATCCTAACCCTAACCCTCACACTCACCCTAAAACAAAACCTAATCCTACTCCTAACCCTAACCCTAACTCTTACCCTCAACCTAACCCTCACCTTAAGCCTAACCCTAATATTAATCCTAACCCTACACCTCACCCTCAGCCTCACCCTAACCCTAACTCTAACACTAAACCTCACCCTAACCCTAACCCTAACCCTAACCGTAAACCTCATCCTAGCCCTAACCCTAACCCTCACCCTCACCCTCACCATAACATTAACGCTAACCCTAACACTAACAATAATCCTAACCCTAACCCTAAACCTCACCCTAACCATAAGTCTCGACCTAACCGTAACCCTCACCCTAACAATTACCCTCACCCTAACACTAACCCTAACCCTAACAGTAAACCTCACACTAACCCTAAACATCACCCTAACCATAAACCTCACCCTAACACTAACACTAAACCTCACCCTCTCTCTAGACCGCGCCCTAACCCTAAACCACATCCTCACCCTAAAATTCACACTAACCCTAACCCTAAACCTCAACCTAACCCTGAAACTAACCAGTAACCCAAACCCTCATCGTCACCATAAAATTCACACTTACCCTAATCCTAACCCTAGACCTAACCCTCCAACTATACCTAAATCTAACCATAAAACTCATCCTCACCCTAACACTAACCCTAACCCTAAACCTAACCCTAACTCTAACCCTAATCCTCACCCTCACCATCAATCTCAACATAACTCTAACCCTAACCCAAACAATAACAGTAATCCTAACCCTAAATATAACCCTAACCCTAATGCTAACACTCAACCTCACCCAAATCCTAATCCAAACCCTAAACCTCACCCTAAACCTAACCCTCACCCTCACCGAAACCCTAGCGCTCATCCTAACCCTCACCCTAACCCTAAACCTAACCCTAAACGTTACCGTATCACTAACCCTAATCCTCACCTTCATCCTAGCCCTCACCCTAACCATAATCGTAAAGCTAATCATCATCCTAACCCTAACCCTAACTCTAAGCCTAACCCTAACCCTAACCCCAACCCTCAATTTAACCCTAACCCTAATCCTAACACTAACACTAACCCTAAACCTAACCCTAAACCTAACCCTAATCCTCAGCTTCACCCTCACCCTAACCCAAACCCTAACCCTCATCCTAACTCTAATCCTAACCCTAACCCTAATCCTAACCCTCACACTCACCCTCACACTAACTCTAATCCTAAACCTCACCCTATCCCTAACCCTAACCCTCACTCTAACCCTCAGCCTAGCTCTCACCCTTACACTTATCCTAACCGTAAACCTCATCCTAACATTCAACCTAACCCTAAACCTAACCCTAACCCTCACCCAAACACGAACCTTAACACTCACCATCATGCTCGGCCTAAGCCTAAGCCTAAGCCTAAGCCTAACCTTAATCCCAATCCTCACCCTAACCCTAACTGTAACCCTAAACCTCACCCTCACCCTAAACCTCACCCTAACACTAACCCTAACCCTCACCCGCACCCGCACCATAACCGTAACCTTAAACCGAACCCTAACAATAACCCTAACCCTAATCCTAACGCTCACCCTAACCATAACCGTCACCCTGACCCAAACCCTCACCCTAAGACTTACGCTCACCATAACACTAACCCTAACACTGACACTAACCTCACACTAACACTAACCCTAAATCTAACCCTAAATCTCAACCTCACCTTAAACCTAACACTAACCGTAACCCTAAACCTCACCCTAACCCTAACCTTCACACTCACCCTAAACATCACCCGAACCATAAACCTCAGCCTAACACTAATCCCAACCCTCACCCTCAACCTAGACTTCACCCTAACCCTAACCCTCATCCTCACCCTAAACCTCACATTAACCCTAACACTAATCCTCAATCTAATCCTCAACCTCACCCTAAAGCTAACACTAACCCTTAACCTAACCCTAAACCCACCCTTACCGTAACCCTCACCTTCAGCCTAACCCGCGCCTTTACCCTTACCGTCACCCCCACGCTAATGCGCACCCTAAACCTAACCCTTACCCTAACCCTAAATGTACCCCTAAACTTCAACCTCAACATAACCCTAACTCTAAAACTAACCCTAATACTAAACCTGACCCAAACCCTAACCCTAACCCTCACCCTCACCATAACCGTAACCCTAACCCTAAAGGTAACAATAACCCTAACCCTAACCCTAACCCTCACACGAACCATAACCCGCACCCTAACCCTAACCCTCACCCTAACACATACCCTCACCCTAACACTAACGCTAACCCTAACACTAACCCTCACACTAACCCTAAACCTCACCCTAATCCTAGACCTCACCCTAACCCTAAACCTAACCCTAATCCTCACCTTGACCCTAGCCCTCACACTAACCCTAATTCTAACCAGCACCCTCATCCTAACCCTAACCTTCATCCTCACCCTAAACCTCACACTAACCCTAATCCTAATCCTAATCCTAAATCTAACACTCACCCTAACCCTAACCCTAACCCTTACCATAACCCCAAACTTTAACCTAACACTCACCCTAACCTTAACACTCAACCTCAACCTAAATATCAACTTTACCCTTATCATCATCACCCTAACTCTCACCCTAACCCTAAACCTCATCCCAACACTCACCCTAAACGTAAACCTAATCATCACCGTAACCCTAACCTTCACGCTCAACCTCACGATCAGCCTAAGCCTAAGCCTAAGACTAATGCTTACCCTAACCCTCACCCTAACCCTAGACCTCACCCTAACCCTAATCGTAATCCTAACCCTCATCTTGACACTCATCCTAGCCCTAGCCCTAACCACCACCCTAAACCAAATCTTCACCCCCACCCTCACACTCAGCCTAACCCTAAGCCTAAGCTTAACCCTAACCCTAACCCTCACACTCACCCTCACCCTCACCCTTACCCTAATACTAACCCTAACCCTAACCATAACGCTAAACCTCAACCTAACCCTCTCCCTAACCTTAACCCTAAAACTAACCCTAACCCTAACCCTCGACCTAACCCTCCAAATAACCCTAAATCTAACCCTAAATTTCACACTCACCCTAACACTAATCCTAACACTAACCCTAAACTTCACCCTATCCCTATCCACATGCTCTCCCTAAACCTAACACTAACCCTAACCCGAAACCTAATCCTCAATCGAACACTCACCCAAATGCTAACCTTAACCCTAAACCTAAACCTCACAATAACCCTAACCCAACACCTCACCCTCACCCTAGAAATCACCCTAACCCTAATCCCAACCCTAACCCTCATCCTAAACCTCACCCTAACAATAACCCTAACCCTAACCCTCAACCTAACCCTAATCCTCACCTTCACTGTAAACATTAACTTAACCCTCACCCTAACCCTAAAATTAACCCGAACCCTAACTCTCACACTAAGCCTAACCCTCACCCTGACTCTCACCCTAACCCTCACCTTAACCCTAACCCCCACCCTGACCCGAAACCTATCCCTAAACCTCACCCTCAACCTAACCCTAAGTCTAACCCTAACCCTAAAATTAAACCTCACCCTATCCCTAACCCTAATGCTCACACTCAACCTCATGCTCAGCCTAACCCTAAGCCTAACACTATCCCTAACCCTAACCCTCACACTCACAATAACCCTTACCCTAATCCTAATCCTAACACTAAGCCTTACCCTCACCCTCACCCTAACCATCACCATAACCCTAATTTTAACACTAAGCCTAACCCTAACACTCAGCCTAACCCTAAACCTAACTCTAACCCTAAACCTCACACTAACCTGCACCCTCACACTCACTGTAATTCTAACCCTAACTTTAACCCTAACCCTAAACCTCACCCTAACCACAATCCTAACCCTAACCCTAACCCTAACCTTCCCCTTAACCCTATATCTAAGCCTAAACCTCATCCTCACCCTAACCCTAACACTAACCCTAACCCTAACCCTCACCCTAACCCTATATCTAACCCTAAACCTCACCCTCACCTTCACCCTAACCCTAAACCTAACCCTAAACCCCACCCTAACCCTAACCCTAACCCTCACCCGTACTTTCATCTTCACCGAAACTCGAACCCTAACACTAACAATAACACTAACCCTAACAATCACCCTAACCCTCATCCTCACCCCCATTCTCACCCTCAGCCTAACCCTAAGCCTAAGCCTAACCCTCAACCTAACCCTCATACTCATGCTCACCCTAAACCTAATCCTAACCCTAAGCCTATCCCTAAACCTCAACCAAACACACAACCTCACCTTAACACTAACTCTAACCCTAAACATCACACTAACCCTCCCCCTAACACTAAGTCTAACCCTAAACTTCACCCTAACTTAACCCTCACCCTCAACCTCATTGTAACTCTAACCCTAACCCTAACAATAACACTAACCCTAACCCTAATCCTAACCCTAACCATAACCCTCAGCCTCAGCCTCAACCTAACCCTAACCCAAAACCTAACACTAACCCTCACCCTAACCCTAAGCCTAACCCTAACCCTAACCCTAACCCTCACACTCAACCTCAAACTAATAAAAATCGTAACCTAACCTATCCCTAACCCTCACCCTAGCACTCATCCTAACGCTAATTCTAACCCTCACCCGTACCCTAACCCTAACCCTCATCCTCACCCTAAACCTCACACTAACCAAAACCCTAACCCTAATGCTCAATCGAACCCTCACTGTAACCCTAACACTAACACTAAACCTAATCCTAACCCTCACCCTTATCTTAATCCTCACCCTCAGCCTCAACGTGAGGTTTACCCTTACCATCATACTCACCCTAACCCTCAACCTCATCCTAACCCTCAACCTAACCGTAAACCTAACCATCACCCTAAACCTAACCCTCACCCTCAACTTCATGCTCAGCCTAAACCTAAGCCTAAGCCTAACCCTTACCCTTACCCTCACCCTCACCCTAGCCCTCACCCTAACCATCACCCTAACCCTAATCCTCACCCCAGCCTCACCCTCAGCATAACCCTAACCCTAACCCTAACACTAACCCTCACATAGCCCAACCCTAACACTAATGCTAACCCTAACCCTAAACCTAAACCTCAACCTAACCCTCAACCTAACCTTAACCCTAACACTAACCCTTACACTAACCGTTCACCTAACCCTCCCCCTAACCCTAAATATAATCCTAAAACTCACCCTCACCCTAACCCAAATACTAACCCTAAACCTCACCCTAACCCTAACCCTCACCCTCACTGTAACCCTAAGCCTTATCCTAAACCTCACCCTAAACTTAACCCTAATCCGCAACCAAACACTAATCCTAACATGCACCCACACCCTAGACCTCACCCGAACCCTAATCATAACCCTAATCCTCACCCAAACCCTCACCCTAACACTTACAGTAACCCTCACCCTAATCCTAAGCCTAACCCTAATCTTCAAACTAACCGTAACCCTCAACCTCACTGTAACCCTAACCCTAACCGTCACTTGGGCCCTAAACTTAACCCGAACCCTAACTCTCACCGTAACCCTACGCCTAAATCTCACCCTCACCCTAACACTCACCCTCAGCCTCACCCTAAACTTAACCCTAACCCTAACCCTAACCCTAACCCTAACCCTCACACTCACCCTGAGTTCCCTAATCCTAATCCTAACACTAAGCCTTATCCTCAACCTCACCCTAACCCTCACCGTAACCCTAACTCTAACACTAACCCTAACCCTAACCCTCACCCTCAGCCTCACCCTAACGCTAACTCTAACCCTATTCCTCACCCTCACTCTAAACCTAATCCTCACCTGCACCCTCCCCCTCACAGTAACTCTAAGCCTCACCATAACAATAACACTAACCATAACCCAAACCATCAACCTAACCCTAATCCTCACCCCCACCCTCACCCTCAGCCTAACCCTAAGCCTATGCTTAACCCCCACCATAACTGTCACACTCACACTCACCATACCCCTAATACTAAATCTAACGCTATCCCTAACCCTCAACCTAATCCTCACCCTCCCCGTAACCCTAACAATAACCCTAACCCTAACCCTCAACCTCAACCTCATGCTCAGCCTAATCCTAAGCCTAAGCATAACCCTCATCCTAAACCTCACCCTAACCCTAACCCTAACCATCACCCTAAACCTAATCCTCACCCCCACCCTCACCCTCAGCCTAAATCTTAGCCTAAGCCTAACCCTAACAAAAACCCTCACAGTCACCCTCACCCTCACCCTAATCCTAACCCTAACCCTAACCATATCCCTAAACCTCATCCTAACCCTCACCCTATCCTTAAACCTAAAACTAACCCTAACCCTATCCCTAAGCCTCGAACTCACCCTCCAACTAACCCTAAATCTAATCCTAAACCTCACACTTACACTAATCCTACTCCTATCCCTAACCCTAAACCTCACCCTAACCCTAACACCAACCCTCACCCTCACCCTCAACCTCAACCCTCACCGTAACTCTAACCCTAACCCTAACAATAACACTAATCCTAGCCCTAAATCTAACACTAACCCTAATCCTCACCATCACAGTAACCCTGACCATCAAACTAACCCTCACACTACCCCTAACCCTAACCCTAAACCTTAATCTAACACTAAACCTAACCCTCACCCTCACCCAAGCCCTCAATCTAACCCTAATCCTAACCCTAATACTCATCCTTAACCTCTACCTAACCCTAACCTTAACCCTCACCCTAACCCTAAACCTAACCCTAACTCTCAACCGAACCCTAACACTAAACCTAACCCTCACGCTAACCCTAAACATAACCGAACCCTAATTCTCACCCTAACCCTAAATCTAACCTCATCCTAACTCTCAACCTAACACTAAACCTAAACCTCACCCTCACCCTTATCCGAACCCTAACCCTAAACCTTACCCTCACCCTAACCCTTACCCTAACCCTCAACCTAACCCTAAACTTAACCTGAACCCTAACTCTCACACTTACCCTAAACCTAACCCTCAACCTAACCATAATCCTAAACCTAACCCTCACCCTCAACCTCACCCTCAGCCTAACCCTAAGCCTAACCCTAAACCTAACAATAACACAGTCACTAACCCTCACTCTAACCCTAATCCTACCAATAACCCTCACACTCACACTAAACCTAACCCTAACCCTAACTCTTACCCTCAACCTCAGCCTAACCCTAAGCCTATCCCTAACCCTAACCCTAACCTTCACACTCACGCTAAACCTAACCCTAATCCTACTCCTAACCCTAACTCTAACCATGAACCTCAACCTAACCCTCGCTTAAGCCTAACCCTAACATTAATCCTAAACCTAACCCTCACCTTCAGACTCACCCTAACCCTAACTCTAACACTAAACCTCAACCTGACCCTAACCCTAACCATAACCCTATCCCCAAACCTCATCCTATCCCTAAATCTAACCCTCACCCACACCATAACGGAAACCCTAACCCTAATGCTAACAATAATCCTAACGCTAACCCTAACCCTCACCCTAACCATAACCCTCACCCTAACCCTCACCCTCACCATAACTCTAACCCTAACCCTAACAATAACACTAATCCTAACCCTAAACCTAACCGTAACCCTAACCCTAACTCTAATGCTAACACTCAACCTCACCCTAACCCTAATCCTAACCGTAAACCTCACCCTAACCCTAACCCTCACCCTCACCGTAACCCTAACCCTCATCCTTACCCTCACCCTAACCCTCATCCTTACCCTCAACCTAACCCCAACCCTAACCCTAAACCTTACCCTAAAACAAACACTAATCCTCACGCTCACCCTAGCCCTCAGCCTAAACCTACTTGTAACCCTAATCCTCACCCTAACCCTCACAGGAAACCTAACACTAACCCTCATCCTTACCCTAACCCTAAAACTCAACCTAACACTAACACTGACGCTCACCCTAACCCTAACCCTCACCCTACCCCTAAACTTAACGAAACCTAACTATCCCTCTAACCCTAACCATCACACTCACCCTCACCCTCACCATAACCGTAATACTCACCCTAACCCTAACAATCACACTAATCCCCAACCTATCATTAACCCTATCCCTAAACCCCACCCTAACCCTACCCCTAACCCTCACCCTCACCCTCAGCCTCAGCCTAAACCTAAGCCTAAACCTAACCCTAACCCTAAAACTCAAACTCACCCTAATCCTTACTCTAATCCTAATCCTAACCCTAACCCTAATCCTCACACTCACCCTAACCTTCACCCTAACCCTACCCCTCACCCTAACCCTAATCCTAAACCTCATCCTAACCCTCACTCTAACACTAAGCCTAACCCTCACCCTCACTATCACCCTAACCCTAATCCTAACCCTAACCCTCATCCTAACCCTCCCTCTAACCCTTACCCTAAACCATACCCTAACCCTAACCCTAAACTTCAACCTCATCCTTAGCCTAACCCTTAACCTAAACCTAAACCTAACCTAACACAATCACTCACCCTCAACTTAACCCTAATCCTAATCCTAACCCTCACTCTCACCCTCAGTGTAACCCTAAGCCTAACCCTAACCAGAACATTAACCCTCACACTCAACCTAACCCTTACCATAATCCTAATCCTAACCCTAACTCTAAGCCTCACACTCTGCCTCAGCTTAACCCTAACTCTAACCCTATACCTCACACTCACCAGAACCCTAACCCTACACTTAACCCTAAAGTTCACCCTGACCCTAACCGTAAACCTCAACCTCTAACACTAATCCTAAACCTAACCCTCATCCTAACCCTCCCCATAAACCTAACCCTAACCCTCACCCTAAACCTAACCCTCACCCTCACCCTCATCCTCACCCTAACCCTAACCCTAACCCTATTCCTAACCCTAATCCTAAACTTCACCCTTACCCTAAACCTCACCCTCAACCTCAGCCTAACCCTAATCCTATCCCTAACCCTAAACCTAACCCTCACACCCAAACCCTAACTGTAATCCTACTCCTAACCCTAACTCTAACCCTCACCCTCAACCTAACCCTCACCTTAAGCCTAACTAACCCTAACATTAATCCTAAACCTAACTCTCACCCTCAGCCTCATCCTAACCCTAACTCTAACACTAAACCTCATCCTGACCCTAACTCTAACCCTAATCTTATAACTAAACCACATCCTAGTCCTAAATCTAAGCTTCACCCTCACCCTCACCATAACCGTAACCCTAACCCTAATGCTAAAAACAATCCTAACCCTCACCCTAACCATAACACTCACCTTAACCCTCACCCTCACCCTAACACTTACGTTCACCCTAACACTAACTCTAACCCTAACACTAACCCTCACACTAATCCTAACCATCACCCTAACACTAAACATCACCCTAAAACTAACCCTAAACCTCGCCCTCTTCCTAGCCCGCACCCTAAGCCTAACACTCATCCTCACCCTAAACCTCACACTAACCCTAACACTAATCCTCAATCTAACTCTCACCCTCACCCTAAAGCTAACACTAACCCTCACCCTAACCCTAACCCTAACCCTTACTGAAACCATCACCCTCAGCCTAACCCACAACTTTACCCTTACCGTCACGCCCAAGCTAACCCGCACCCTAACCCTAACTGTACCCCTAAACCTCACCCTCACCGTAACCGTAACTCTAACCCTAACCCTAACACTAAACCTCCCCCTAACCCTAACCCTAACCTTAAACCTCACCCTCACACTCACCCTAGCCCTTACTCTAACTCTAATCCTAACCCTAACCCTCATCCAAAAACCTCTGGCTAACCCTAACCGTCAACCTCAAACTCACCCTCAGCCTAACCGTAAGCCTAACCCTAAACGTAAACCTAAAACACACTCACCCTCACTCTAACCCAAATCCTATCCCTAACACTAACCCTAACCCTAACCCTCCCCCTGACTCTCACTCTAACCCTAAACCTAAAACTAACACTTACCCTAACCCTGAACCTAAACCTCACCCTAACCCTAACTCTAAACCTAAACCTCAACCTCACCCAAACCCTAACCAAAACCCTAAACATCACCCTAACACTAATCCTAACCCTAACTCACACCCTCACCCTCAGGCTAATCCTAATCCTAAGCCTAACCCTAACCCTCACACACACCCTAAACCTAACCCTAAACCTCAACCTAACCCTAACCCTCACCCTCAACCTCAGCCTAACCCTAAGCCTATCCATAATCCTAACCCTAACCCTCACACTCACCCTAACACAAACCCTAATCCTACTACTAACCCTAACCCTAACCCTCACCCTCAACCTAACCCTCACCTTAACCCTAACCTTAACATTAATCCTAACCCTAACCATCACCCTCAGCCTCACCCTAAACCTAACTCTAACACTAAACCTCACGCTAACTCTAAACCTAACCCTAACCCTAACCCTAAACCTCATCCTAGCCCTAATCCTAACCCTCACCCTCACCCTCACCATAACCTTAACCCTAACAGTAACGCTAACAATAACCCTAAACCTAACCCTTAGCCTCACCATAACTATAACCCTCACCCTAACCCTAACCCTCACCCTAACACTTACCCTCACCCTAACATGAATCCTAACCCTAACACTAAACCTCACACTATCCCTAAGCATCACCCTACACATAAACCTCACCCTAACCCTAACCCTCATCCTCACCCTAAAATTCACACTAACCCTAACCCTAAACCTCCATCTAACCCTGAAACTAACCTTAACCCTAACACTTACCCTAATCCTAACCCTAGACCTAACCCTCTAACTAAACCTAAATCTAACCATAAACCGCACCCTCACCCTAACACTAGCCCTAACCCTAAACCTAACCCTAACTCTAACCCTAATCCTCACCCTCACCATCACTCTCAACATAACTCTAACCCTAACCAAAACAATAACAGTAATCCTAACCCTAAATCTAACCCTAACCCTAACCCTAATCCTCAGCTTCACCCTCACCCTAACCCAAACCCTAACCCTCATCCTAACTCTAATCCTAACCCTAACCCTAATCCTAACCCTCACACTCACCCTCACACTAACTCTAATCCTAAACCTCACCCTATCCCTAACCCTAACCCTCACTCTAACCCTCAGCCTAGCCCTCACCATTACACTTATCCTAACCGTAAACCTCATACTAACATTCACGCTAATCCTAAACTAACCCTAACCCTCACCCAAACACGAACCCTAACACTCACCCTCATGCTCGGCCTAAGCCTAAGCCTAACCTTAATCCCAATCCTCACCCTAACCCTAACTGTAACCCTAAACCTCACCCTCACCCTAACACTAACCCTAACCCTCATCCACACCCGCACCATAACCATAACCTTAAACCAAACCCTAACAATAACCCTAACCCTAATCCTAACGCTCACAATAACCATAACCGTCACCCTGACCCAAAACCTCAAGTTAAGACTTACGCTCACCATATCACTAACCCTAATGCTAACACTAACCTCACACTAACACTAACCCTAAATCTAACTCTAATCCTCCACCTCACCCTAACTAAGTCTAACCCTAACCATAACCCTAAACCTCACCCTAACGCTAACCCTCACACTCACCCTAAACATCACACGAACCATAAACCTCAGCCTAACACTAATCCCAACCCTCACCCTCACCCTAGCCTTCATCCTAACCCTAACCCTCATCCTCACCCTAAACCTCACACTAACTCTAACACTAATCCTCAATCTAATCCTCAACCTGACTCTAAAGCTAACACTAAGCCTCACCCTAACCCTAACCCTCAACCTTACCGTAACCTTCACCCTCAGCCTAACCCTCGCCTTTACCCTTACTGTCACCCCCACGCTAATGCACACCCTAAACCTACCTTTACCCTAACCCTAACTCTACCCCTAAACTTCAACCTCAACATAACCCTAACTCTAACACTAACCCTAATACTAAACCTGACCCAAACCCTAACCCTAACCCTCACCCTCACCATAACCGTAACCCTAACCCTAAAGGTAACAATAACCGTAAACCTAACCCTAACCCTCACACGAACCATAACCCACACCCTAACCCTAACCCTCACCCTTACACATACCCTCACCCTAACACTAACGCTAACCCTAACCCTAACAATAAAGCTCACCCTAATCCTAAACCTCACCCTAACCCTATACATAACCCTAATCCTCACCCTGACCCTAGCCCTCACCCTAACCCTAATTCTAACCATCACCCTCACCCTAACCCTAAACTTCATCCTCACCCTAAATCTCACACTAACCCTAATCCTAATCCCAAATCTAACCCTCACCCTAACCCTAACCCTAACCCTTACCCTAACCCCAAACTTTAACCTAACCCTCACCCTTACCTTAACCCTCAACCTCAACCTAAACATCACCTTTACCCTTATCACCATCACCCTAACCTTCACCCTAACCCTAAACTTCATTCCAACCCTCACCCAACCGTAAACCTAACAATCACCCTAACCCTAAACCTGAGCCTCAACCTCACACTCAGCCTAACCCTAAGCCTAAGCCTAACCCTTAACCTAACCCTCACCCTAACCCTAGACCTCAACCTAACCCTAATCGTAATCCTAACCCTCATCTTGACACACATCCTAGCCCTAACCCTAACAATCACCCTAAACCTAATCTTCACCCCCACCCTCACAATCAGCCTAACCCTAGCCTAAGCCTAAACCTAACCCTAATCCTCACACTCACCCTCACCCTCACCTTAATCCTAACCCTAACCCTAAAAATAACACTAAGCCTCAACCTAAACCTCTCCCTAACCTTAACCCTAAAACCCTAACCCTCGACCTAACCCTCCAAATAACCCTAAATCTAACCCTAAATCTCACCCTCACCCAAACCCTAATCCTAACCCTAACCCTAAACCTCACCCTATCCCTATCCCTAACCCTCACCCTCACCCTCACCCTCATCACAAATCTAAGCCTAACACTAACAATAACACTAATCCTAACCCTAAACCTAACCCAAAGCCTAACCCTAATCCTAACACTCACTTTCATGCTAAGACTAATCCTAACCCTAACCCTCACCCTAACCCTAATCCTCATTCTCACCATAACCCTCATCCTCACCCTAACCCTAATCCTAACCCTAATCCTCATCCTTACCCTCACCCTAACCCTAACCTTAAACCTCACCGTAGCCCTAACCCTAAGCCTAATCCTCATCGTAACCCTAAAACTCATGCTTACCATAACTCTAACCATAATCCTCACCTTATCCCTAAACATAATCAAACCCTAACTCTCACCCTAACCATAACCCTAACCCTCATCCTTACCCTAACCCTCACCCTTAACCTCACCCTAATCCTAACCCTCACCCTAAACCTCACCCTAACCCTAACCCTCACCCTCACCCTCACACTCACCATAACTCTAACCCTAACACTAACAATAACACTAATCCTAAACCGAAACCTAACCCTAACCCTAATCCTAACACTCATCCTCACACTAACCCTAATCCTAAACCAAACCCTCACCCTAACCCTAATCATCACCCTCACCATAACACTAACCCTCAACCTAATTCTCACCCTAACCCTAAACCTTAATCTAACACTAACCCTAACCCTCAACTTCACCCTAGCCCTCACCCTAACACTAATCCTAACCCTAAACCTCATCCTTACCCTCACCCTAACCCTAACCTTAACCCTCACCCTAGCCCTAACCCTAACCCTAATCCTCAACGTAACCCTAAACCTCATGCTCACCTTAAACCGAACCCTAAGCCTCACCCTAACCATAAACATAACTGAACCCTAACTCTCACCCTAACCCTAACCCTAACCCTAAAACTTAATCTAACACTAACCCTAACCCTCATCCTCACCCTCAGCCTAACCCTAAGCCAAAACCTAACCCTAGCCCTAACGCTCACACTCACCCTAACCCTTACCCTAAACCTAACCCTAACCCTAAGCCTAACCCTCACCCTCAACCTAACCCTCACCCTAGCCCTAAATGTCACACTAACCCCAACCCTAACCCTCGACCTCAGCCTCATCCTACCCCTAACTCTAACCCTAAACTTCACCATCACCCTAACACTAACCCTACCCCAACCCTAAACCTCACCCTCACCCTAGCGCTCACACTCAACCTACAACTAACCATAACCCTCACCCTCACCCTAACCCTAATCCGATCCCTCACCCTCAACCTAACCCTAACACTCACCCTCACCATAACCCTTACCCTAACCCTCAACCTAACCCTAAACTTAACCCAAACACTAACTCTCACCTTTACCATAATCCTAATGATCAAGCTAAACCTAACCCTAAACCTCATCCTCACTCTAGCCTCACCCAACCCTAAACCTAACCCTATCCCTTTTCCTAACCCTCCCCCTAACCCTTACCCTAACCCTCATCCTAACACTAACCCTCAGCCTCAACCTCACCCTCAGACTAACCCTAAGCCTAACACTAAACCTAACCCTAACACACAAACTCACCCTCACCGTAAACCTCACCCTAACCCTAACCCTCATCTTAACCCTCCACATAACCCTAAACCTAACCCTAACACTAACCCACACCCTCACCCTCAATCTAATCCTAAGCCTAACCCTAATTCTCACCCTCACACTCACCGTAACCCTAAACCTAAACCTCACCCTAACCCTAACCCTCACCCTCAACCTCAGACTAACCCTAAGCCTATCCCTAAACCTATGCCTAACCCTCACACTCACCCTCACCCTAACCCTAATCCTACTCCTAACCCTAATCCTAACCCTCAGCCTCAACCTAACCCTCACCTTAAGCCTAAGCTTAACATTAATCCTAACCCTAACCCTCACCCTCAGCCTCACCCTAACACTAACTCTAACACTAAACCTCACCCTGACCCTCAACTTAAACCTCACGCTCACCCTAGCCCTCTCCCTAACCTTAATCCTAACACTAACCCTCATGCTAACCCTCCCCCAAACCCTTACCCTAACCCTCACCCAAACCCTAATCCTCACCCTCACCCTCACCCTCAGCCTAACCTGAAGCCTAACCCTAAACCTAACACTAACTTACACACTCAACCTCAACTTAACCCTAATCCTAACCCTAACCCTCACCCTCACCCTCAGTGTAACCCTAAGCCTAACCCTAACCCTAACCCTAAACCCTCACACTCACCCTAACCCTTACCCTAATCCTTATCCTAAACCTAACCCTAACCCTCACCCTCAGCCTCACCTTAAACATAACTCTAATTCTAAACTTCAGCCTCACCCTAACCCTAACTCTAACCCTAACCCTAAACCTCACCCTAACCTTAACCTTAAACCTCACCCTCACCCTAGCCCGCACCCTAACCCTAACCCTAATCCTAATCCTAACCCTCATCCTAACCCTCCCCCTAACCTTAACCCTAACCCTCACCCTAACCTTAACCCTCACCCTTACCCTCACTCTAACACTGACACTTACACTAACCTAAAACCTAACACTAACTGGAAAACTAACACTCAACTTCAGCTTCACCCTAACCCTAACTCTAACCGTAAACCTCACCCTCACCCTAACCCTAACCCTAATCCTAACCCTAACCCTCACCCTAACCCTAACCCTCACCCTCACTGTAACCCTAAACCTCATCCTAACCCTCACCCTAATCCTAACCCTAAGCCTTAACCTTACACTAACCCTAGTTCTCACCCTCACCCTATCCTTCACCCTAACACTAATCATAACCCTAATCCTCATCCTAACCCTCATCCTAACCCTAAAACTAACCCTAATCCTTAACCTAACCCGAACCTCAACCTATCCCTAACCCTAATGCTCACCATATCCCTAACCCTAACCCTCACCCTAACCCTGAACTTAACTGAACCCTAACTCTTTTTTTTTAATTTAATTTTATTTTATTTGAGAACATACTGTACAGAGGGGTTACAATTACATTGGCAGGATAATGCATACATTTCTTACCAAGCATTGCAGCCTCTTCCTTTGTTTACCCTTCACCTCCCTTCCCAGCCTCCCCCCTCCCCCCCACCCAATCAAACCCCCCTCCCCCCCCACACCGACATTGTAAAGCTTGCTTTGACATGACATTTTGTAATTCTCCTTGTTGCAACAGGTCCACCTGAATCCTTAAACGACTTGTTGTCCCCATCTCCTCCACATGTTATACTGACATCAAATAAAGTGAAAGCGGGGGTTACACTGTGGGGGAGGGACATACAAAGCAACAAAAAATAATCTTATAAATGCGTTAGAAACACATGCATGAAAGAAACGAAAACATTAAAATACATAACTAAGGATTCATTTTCCTAACATCACATTATCTGACCTTTTCTGCTTGACTCATACCTATACTAGATATTGCAAATAAGGGAAACCATGGGACCTATGTTTCTTTGGGCCTGGCTTACTTCACTTAATATAATTTTTTCCAAGCCTTTCCATTTCCTAACAAATGGGGAAATGTCATTCTTTCTGATGGAGGCATAGAATTCCATTGTGTATATATACCACATTTTCTTGATCCATTCATCTATTGAGGGGCATCTGGGTTGGTTCCAAATTTTAGCTATGGTAAATAATGCTGCAATAAACATAGTTGTGCTGGTAGCTTTAGTGTGGTCTTGTTTGTATACATTTGGGTAAATGCCCAAAAGTGGGATTGCTGGATCATACTGGAGATCTATGTGAAGTCTTTTGAGGAACTTCCATACTGCTTTCCAAAGTGGTTGAACAAGTTTACATTCCCACCAACAATGTAGTAAGGTTCCTTTCTGTCCACATCCCCTCCATCATCTGTTGTTGTTAGAGTTCTTGATTTTTGCTGTTCTAACTGGAGTGAGGTGATATCTCAATGTTGTTTTGATTTGCATTTCTTTTATGGCTAGGGATGTTGAACATTTCTTCATGTGTCTATTGGCCATCCTTCTTTCTTCTTCAGAGAAGCTTCTCTTTAAGTCTTTCGCCCACTTATTTATTGGGCAGTTGTTTCTTTGAGGATTTGTTGTTGGGTGGCTTAATTTTTTGAGTTCCAAGTATATTTTAGATATGAGACCCTTGTCCGTTGTATGGCTAGTAAAGATCTTCTCCCAATCGGTGGGCTTTCTATTGATCTTGCTAGCTATGTCATTTGCCCTGCAGAAGCTCTGCAACCTTATGTAATCCCATTTGTCCAACCTTTCTTTGATTTGTTGTGTTTCTGGGTCTCTATTCAGAAAATTTCGGCCTGAGCCAAGGAGACCTAGGGTTTCTCCTATTCCATCCTGTAATGTTTTCAGAGTGTCTGCTTTGAGTTCAAGGTCTTTGATCCATTTGGAGTTGATTCTGGTGCAGGGTGATATATAAGGAGGTAGCTTTAGTTTTCTACATGTAGTTAACCAATTTTACCAGCACCAATTACTGAAGAGGCTGTCTTTCGTCCATTCTATTGTTTTAGCTTCCTTATCGAAGATTAGATGGCTATAGGTCTGTAGGTTCATTTCTGGGTTTTCTGAAACTTAACTCTTACCCTAATCCAAACCCTCAACCTAACCCTAACCCTAACGCTCACCATAACCCTAACCCTAATCCTAACACTCACCCTAACCCTCACCCTAACACTAAACCAAACCGTCGCCCTCACTCTAATACTAACACCAATCCAAACCCTAACCTTCACCCTCAACCTCACCCTTAGCCTAAACCTAAACCTAACACACACACTCAACCTCACCCTAACCCAAATCCTAACCCTAACCCTCACCGTCACCCTAACTCTAACCCCAAACCTCACCTTCATCATAATCCTCATTCTAACCCTAACCCAAACCCTAAACCTCACCCTCACCCTAACCCTATGCCTCACCCTCACCGTAACCAAAACCCTAAACCTAACCCTAACAATAACCCTAACCCTAATCCTAACGCTCACCCAAACCATAACACTCACCCTAACCCAAAACCTCACATTAAAACTTACCCTCAACCTAACACTAACCCTAACCCTAACACTAACCCTCACATTAACCCTAACCATAACCCTAACCCTAAACCTCAACCTAACCCTCACCCTCACCCTAACTCTAACACTAACCCTATCCCTAACCCTAACCCTAACCCTCCCCCTAACCCTATATCTAACCCTAAACCTCACTCTCACACTAACACTAACCCTAACCCTAAACCACACCCTAACCCTAACCCTAACCCTCACGCGCACCCACAACCTCAACCTAACCCTAAGCCTAAGCCTAGCCCTCACCATAACCGTCACACTCACCCTCACCCTAAATCTAATACTAAACCTAACACTATCCCTAAACCTCAACCTAACCCTCACCCTAACCCTAAACCTAACCATCACCCTAACCCTAACCCTCACCCTCAACGTCACGCTCAGCCTAACCCGAAGCCTAAGCTTAACCCTTACCCTAAACCTCACCCACACCCTAGCCCTCACCCTAACCCTAATCCTAATCCTAATCCTAATCCTCATCCTAACCCTCACCCTAGCCCCAACCTTAACCACCACCCTAAACCTAATCTTCAACCCCACCCTCACCCTCAGCCTAACTATAAGCCTAATTCTAAGACTAACCCTAAACCTCACCCTCACACTCACACTCACACTACTCCTAAAACTAACCCTGACCATAACCCTAAACCTCAACCTAACCCTCACCCTAAACTTAACCCTAAAACTAACCCTAACCCTAACCCTCGACCTAAACCTCCAACTAACGCTAAATCTAACCTAAACCTCACCCTCACCCTAACCCTAATCCTAACACTAACCCTAAACCTTACCCTAAACCTAACCCTAACCCTCACCCTCACCCTCACGGTAACTCTAACCCTAACCCTAACAATAACACTAACCCTAACCCAAACCATCACCCTAACCCTAATCTTCACCCCCACCCTCACCCTGAGCCTAGCCCTCACACTAACGGTCACAGTCACCCTCACCCTAACCCTAATACTAAACCTAACCCTATCCCTAAACCTCAACCTAACCCTCATCATCCCCTAACCCTAACACTAACAATAACCCTAAACCTCCCCCTAACCCTCCCCCTAACACTAACTCTAACGTTAAACCTCACCCACACCCTAACCCTAACCATAAACCTCACGCTAAACCTCACCCTAACCCTAACCTTAACCCTCACCCTCAATCTCACCGTAACTCTAAACCTAACCCTAAAAATAACACTAACCCTAACCTTAACCCTAATATTATCCATAATCCTCACCATCAGCCTCAACCTCAGTGCAAACTTAACCCTAACCATAACACTAACAATAACCCTAATCCTAAACCTAACCCTAATACTCAACCCCACCCTCACCCTCAGCCGAAACCTAAGCCTAACCCTAACCCTAACCTAACTGTAACCATAACCCTAACCTTAACACTAACACTAAACCCAACCCTAAATCTAACCCTAATCCTCAGCATCACCCTCATCCTAACCAAAACCATAACCTTACCCTCACCCTAACCCTAAGCCTAACCCTAACACTGACCCTCAGACTCATCCTCAACCTAACCCTAACCCTAAACCTACCCTATCCCTAAAACTAACCCACACCCTAACCATCACACTAGTCCTCACCCTAACACTAATCCTAACCCTAAACCTCATCCTAAACCTCACCCTAAAACTAACCGTAACCCGCACCCTAACCCTAACTCTAACCCTCACCCTCATGCTTGGCCTAAGCCTAAGCCTAAGCCTAAGTGTAACTCTAACCCAAACCCTCACCCTAACACTGACCCTAACACTACCCCTAACTCTAACCGTAAAACTCACTCTCACCCTAACCCTAACTCTAACCCATACCCTAAACCTAAACCTCATACTAACCCTAACCCTCACCCTCACCCTCACCCTCACCGTAACCGTAACCCTAACCCTAACAATAACCCTAACCCTAACTCTAACACTCAACATAACCATAACCCTCACCCTGACCCTAACCCTCACCCTAACACTTACCCTCACCCTAACACTAACCCTAAAACTAACACTAACACTCACACTAACCCTAATCATGACCCTAAACCTAAACCTAACCCTCACCCTCACCCTAGCCCTCACCCTAACCCTAACCTTCATCCTCACCCTAAACCACACACTAACTGTAACACTAATCCTCAATCTAACCCTCACCCACACCCTTCCCCTAACCCTAACCCTCACCCTAACCCTAAACCTCACCCCACTGTAACCCTGAACCTCAGCCTAACCCTCACGTTTAACCTTACCATCACCCCCACGCGAACCCTTTCCCTAAACCTAACCCTCACCCTAACTCTCACCCTAACCCTAATGACACCACAGAAACTCAACCTCACCCTATCCCTAAACCTGAACCTAACCCTAACCTTCAACCTCACCTAAAACCTTACACTAACCCTAACCCTAAATCTCAATTTAACCCTCATCATAACCCTAATCCTAACCATTAACCTAACCCTAAACCTAACCCTAACACTCACCCTTATCTTAACCCTAACCCCCAGCCTAAACCTCACCTTTATCCTTACCATCATCCTCACCCTAAACCTCCTCCTAACCCTAAACCTCATCCTAAACTTCACCCTAAGCGTAAAAGTAACCGTCACCCTAAACCTAACCATCACCCTCACCCTAGTACTCACCCTAAACCTAATCCTAACCCTAACCCTCATCCTAACCTTAAACCTAAACCTCACACTCACCCTCACCCTAACCCTGATCCTAACCCCACCCTAACCCTAACCCTAAACCTCACCCTCACCCTTACCCTAACCCTAAACCTAACCCTCACTCTCAACCTCACCCTCAGCCTAACCCTAAGCCTAACCCTAAACCAAAACCTAACACACACACTCACCCTCACCCTAACCTTAATCCTAACCCTAACACTAACCCTATACCTCCTCCTAACTCTCACCCTAACCCTAAACCTAACACTAGCCCTAAACCTAACCCTGAAGCTAACCCTCACCCTAACCCTAACTCTAACCCTAAACCCCACCCTCATTCTAAACCTCACCCTAAGCCTAACACTAAACCTCACCCTCACCCGTACCATAACCATAAACTTAAACGCAACCCTAACAATAACCCTAACCCTAATCCTAACCCTCAGACTAACCATAAGCCTCACCCTGACCCAACCCCTCACCCTAAGACTTACCCTGACTGTAACACTAACCCTAATGCTAACACTAACCCTCACACTAACACTAACCCTAAATTTAACCCTAAACCTCAACCTCACCCTAACCCTAACCCTAACCCTAAACCTCACCCTAAACCTAACCCTCACCCTCACCCTCACAGTAACCGTAACTCTATCCCAACCCCTAACAATAAACATAAACCTAACCCTAACACTCACCCTAACCATAACCCTCACCCTAACCCTAATGCTCACCCAAACTCTTACCCTCAACCTAACACTAATCCTAACCGTAACACTAACCCGCACACTAACCCTAAACATCACCGTAAACCTAAACCTCAGCCTAACACTAACCCCAACCCTCACCCTCACCCTAGCCTTCACCCTAATCCTAACCCTCATCCTCACACTAAACCTCACACTAACACTAACACTAATCCTCAATCTAACCCTCAACCTCAATCTAAAGCTAACACTAACCCTCACCCTAACCCTAACCCTCACCCTTAGTGTAACCCTCACCCTCAGCCTAACCCTCAACTTTACCCTTACTGTCACACCCACGCTAACCCACACCTAACATTAACCCTCACCCTAACCCTAACTGTACGCCTAAACCTCACCCTCACCATAACCCTAACTCTAATCCTAACACTAACACTAAACCTCACCCTAACCATAACCCTAACCCTCACCATCACCATAACCGTAACCCTAACCCTAAACCTAACAATAACCCTAACCCTAAACCTAACCCTCACACTAACCATAACCCACAACTTAACGCTAACCCTACCCCTAACACTAACCCTCAAATTAACTCTAAACCTCACCCTAATCAGAAACCTCACCCTAACCCTAACCCTAACCCTAATTCTAACCCTCACCCTAGCCCTCACCCTAACCCTAATTCTAACCATCACGCTGACCCTAACCCTAACCTTCATCCTCACCCTAAAGCTCACACTGACGCTAACCCTAATCCTCAATCTAACCCTCAATCTAACCCTAACCTTAACCCTTACCCTAACCCTAAACTTAACCCTAACACTCATTCTTATCTTAACCCTCACCCTCAGCCTAAACCTCATGTTTACCCTTACCATCATCCTCACCCTAACCCTCACCCTTCCCCTAAACCTCATCCTAACCCTCACCCTAACCATAAACCTAACCATCACCCTAACCCTAACCCTCACCCTCAACCTCATGCTCATCCTAACCCTTAGCCTAAGCTGAAAACTTACCCTAACCCTCACCCTCACCTTAGCCCTCATCCTAACCCTAATCCTAATCCTAACCCTCATCTTAACCGTCAACCTAGCCCTAATGCTAACCATCACCCTAAACCTAATCTTCACACCCACCCTCACACTCAGCCTAACCCTAAGCCTAAGGCTAACCCTAACCTTAACCCTAACACTCACCCTCACCCTCATCCTAATCCTAACCCTAAAACTAACCATAACCCTAAACCTCAACCTAACCCTCACCGTAACCTTAACCCTAAAACTAAACCTAACCCTAACCCTCGACCTAACCCTGCAACTAAAATTAAATTTAACCCTAAACCTCACCCTCAAACTAACCCTAATCCTAGCCTTAACCCTAAACTTCACCATAACCCTAACCCTAACCCTCACTCTCACCCTCACCATAAACATAACTCTAACCCTAACCCTAACAATTACACTAATCCTAAACCGAAACCTAACCCTAACCCTAACCCTAACTGTAATCCTAACACTCAACCTCATGCTAACTCTTATCCTAACTCTAACCCTTACCCTAACCCTAATCCTCACCATCACTGTTACCCTAACCCTCAACTTAACCCTCACCCTAACCCTAACCCTAAACCTAAACCTTAATCTAACACTAATCCTAACCCTCAAGCTCACCCTAGCCCTCACCCTAACCCTAATCCTCATCCTTACCCTCATCCTAAGCCTAAACTTAACCCTCATCCTAGCATTAACCCTAAGCCTAATCCTCAACTTAACCCTAATCCTCATGCTCACCGTAACCCTAACCCTAACCCTCACCCTAACCCTAAACATAACCGAACCCTAACTCTCACCCTAACCCTAACCCTACCACTCACCCTAAACCTAACCCTCACCCTCACCCTAACGCTAATCCTAACCCTAACGCTAAACCTCACTCTAAACCTAACCCTCACCCTCACCCTCACCCTCACCCTCACCATAACTCTAACCCTAACCCTAACAATAACACTAATCCAAAACCGAAACCTAACCCTAACCCTAACCCTAACACTAATCCTAACACTCATCCTCAGGCTAAACCTAATCCTAAACCTAGCCCTCACCCTAACCCTAATCATCACCCTGACCTTAACCCTAACCCTCAAACTTACCCTCACCCTAACCCTAAACTTAACCCTAAACCTTAATCTAACACTAACCCTAACCCTCACACTCACCATAGCCCTAGCCCTCACCCTAACCCTAATCCTAACCCTAATCCTCATCCTAACCCTCACCCTAACCCTAACCTTAAAACTAACCTTAGCCCTAATCCTAAGCCTAATCCTCAACGTCACCCTAAACCTCATGCTCAACTTAACCCTCACCCTAACACTAACCCTAACCCTAAACCTTAAACTAACACTAACCCTAACCCTCACCCTCACCCTCAGCCTAACCCTAAGCCAAACCCTAACCCTAGCCCTAATGCTCACACTCACCGTAACCCTTACCCTAAACCTAATCCTAACCCTCACCCTCAACCTTATCCTCACCCTAACCCTAAATCTAACACTAAGCCTAACCCTAACCCTCAACCTCAGTCTCATCTTACACCTAACTATAAACGTAAACGTCACACTCAACCTAACACTAACCCTACCCCTAACCCCAAACCTCACCCTAACCCTAACCCTAACCCTAAAACTCACCCTCACCCTAGCCCTCATCCTAACACTAATCCTAACCCTAACCCTCATCCTAACCCTCACCCTAACACTAACCATAACCCTGACGCTCACCCTAACCCTAATCCGAATCCTCACCCTCATCCTAACCCTAACCCTTACCCTTAATGTAACCCTTACCTTAACCCTCAACCTAACCCTAAACTTAACCCAAACATTAACTCTCACCCTTACCATAATCCTAACCCTCAAGCAAACAATAACCCTAAACCTCATTCTCACCCTAGTCTCACCCAAACCTAATCCTGACCCTATCCCTTTTCCTAACCCTCCCCCTAACCCTTATCCTAACTCTCACCCTAACATTAACCCTCAGCCTCAACCTCACCCGCAGCCTAACCCTAAGCCTAACCATAAACCTACCATAACACACACACTCACCCTCACCCTAAACCTCACCCTAACACTAAACCTCATCCTAAACCTCCCCCTAACCCTAACCCTAACCCTAACATTAACCACACCCTCACCCTAAGCATAATCCTAAGCCTAAGCCTAACCCTAACCCTCACACTCACCCTAACCCTAACCCTAAACCTCACCCTAACCCTAACCCTCACACTCCACCTCAGCCTAACCTTAAGCCTTTCCCTTACCCTAGCCCTAATCCTCACCATCACCCTAACCCTAATCCTACTCCTAACCCTCACCCTAACCCTCAACCTAAACCTCACCTTAAGCCTAAGCCTAATATTAATCCAAACCCTAACCCTCACCCTCAGCATCACCCTAACCCTAATCCAAACACTAAACTTCACCCTGACCCTAAACCTAAACCTCCCCCTCACCCTAGCCCTCAGTCTAACCCTAATCCTAACAATAAACCTCATCCTAACCCTCCCCCTAACCCTTACCCTAACCCTCACCCTAAAACTAACACTTACCCTCAACCTCACCCTCAGCCTAACCCTAAGCCAAACCCTAAACCTAACTCTAACACACACACTCACCCTCACCCTAACCCTAATCCTAACCCTAACCTCACCCTCACCCTCACCCTCAATGTAACCTTAAGCCTAACCCTAACCCTAACACTCACACTCACCCTAAACCTTACCCTAATGCTAATCCTAAACCTAACCCTAACACTCACCATCAGCCTCAGCTTAAACCTGACTCTAACCTTAAACCTCACCCTCACCCTAACCCTAATCCTAACCCTAAACCTCACCGTTACCCTCACCCTCACCCTAACCTTAACCCTCACCCTAGGCTTAACCCTAAGCCGAATTCACAACTTAACCCTAAACCTCATGCTCACCGTAACCCTAACCTTATCCCTCACCCTAAAACTAAATATCACTGAACCCTAACTCTCACCCTAACCCTAACCCTAACCCTCACCCTAACCCTAAACATAAGCGAACCCTAACTCTCACCCTAACCCTAACCCTAACACTCACACTAACCCAAACCCTCACTCTCATCCTAACCTTAATCCTAACCCTAACACTAAACCTCACCCTAACCCTAATCCTCACCCTCACCCTCACACTCACCCTCACCATAACTCTAACCCTAACCCTAACAATAACACTAATCCTAACCCGAAACCTAACCCTAACCCTAACCCTAACCCTAATCCTAACACTCATCCTCAGGCTAATCCTAATCCTAAACCTAACCCTCACCCTAACCCTAATCATCACCCTGACGGTAAACCTAACCCTCAAACTTACCCTCACCCTAACCCTCAACCTCACCCTAGCCCTCAGCCTAACCCTAATCCTAACCCTAATCCTCATCCTTACCCTCATCCTAACCCGAACCTTAACCCTCACCCTAGCCCTAACCCTAAGCCTAATCCTCAACATAATCCTAAACCTCAAGCTCACCTTAACCGTAATCCTAACCCTCACCCTAACCCTAAACATACACAAACCCTAACTCTCACCCTAACCCTAACCCTAAACCTTAATCTAACACTTACCCTAACCCTCACCATCACCCTCAGCCTAACCCTAAGCCAAACCCTAACCCTAGTCCTAATGCTCACACTCACCCTAACCCTTACCCTAAACCTAATCCTAACCCTAAGCCTTACACTCACCATCAACCTAACCCTCACCCTAACCCTAAATCTAACACTAACCCTAACCAAAACCCTCAACCTCAGCTTCATCCTACTACCCCTAACTCTAACCGTAAACCTCACCCTCACCCTAACACTAACCCAACCCCTAACTCTTACCCTAACCCTCACCCTAACACTAACCCGCAGCCTCACCCTCATTCTCAGCCTAACCCTAAGCCTAAGCCTAACCCTAACTCTAACCCTAAACCTCACCCTCACCCTAACCCTAACCCAAACCCTAACACTAAACCTCACCCTAACCCTAAACCTAAACCTCACCCTAACCCTAGCCCTAAACCTCAATCTCACCCTAGCCCTCACCCTAACCCTAATCCTAATCCTAAAATTCACCCTAACCCTCCTCCTAACCCTAAACCTAACCCTCACGGTAACCCTAACCCTCATCCTCACACTCACCCTAACACTGAACCTTACCTTAACCCTAAACCTAACACTAACTCTCACCCTTACACTCAGCCTCCGCTTCACCCTAACCCTAACACTAACCCTAAACCTCATCCTCATCCTAACCCTTACCCTAAAACTAACCCTAACCCTCATTCTAACCATAACCCTCACCCTCACCTTAACCCTAAACCTCATCCTAACCCTCACCCTAACCCTAACTATAACGCCAAAACTTACCCTAACACTAACCCTAGTTCTCACCCTCACTCTAGCACTCACCCTAACACTAATCGTAAACCTATTCCTCATCCTAACCCTCACCCTAACCCTAAAATTAACCCTCATCCTTATTCTAAATCAAACCCTCAACCAAAACCTAAACCTAACGCTCACCATAACCCTAACCCTCTTCCTAACACTCATCCTAACCCTCACCCTAACACTAAACCAAACCCTCACCCTCACTCTCACACTAAGCCTAATCCTAACCCTAACCCTCACACTCAACCTCACCCTTTGCCTAACCCTTAGCCTAAACCTAAACCTAACCCTAACACACACACTCACCCTCACCCAAACCCTAATCCTAACCCTAACCCTCACCATCACCCTAACTCTAAACGTAAACCTCACGTTCATCCTAACCCTAACTCTAACCCTAACCCAAACCCTAAACCTCATCCTAACTCTAACCCTAAACCTCACCCTCACCGTAACCAAAACCCTAAACCTAACCCTAACAATAACCCTAACCCTAATCCTAACATTCACCCTAACCATAAAACTCACCCTAACCCAAACCCTCAGCCTAACACTTACCCTCACCCTAAAACTAACCCTAACCCTAACACTAACCCTCACACTAACCCTAACCATAACCCTAACCCTAAACCTCAACCTAACCCTCACCTTCACCCTAACTCTAACACTAATCCTATCCCTAACCCTCACCCTAACCCTCCCCCTAACCCTATATCTAACCCTAAAACTCACCCTCACACTAACCCTAACCCTAACCCTAAACCCCACCCTAAACTTAACCCTAACCCTCACCCGCACCCTCACACTCACCGTAACTCTAACCCTAACCCTAACAATAACACTAACCCTAACCCAAACCATCACCCTAACCCTAATCCTCACCCCCTACCTCACACTCAGCCTAACCCTAAGCCTAAGCCTAGCCCTCACCCTAACCATCACACTCACCCTCAAACTCACCCTAATACTAAACCTTACCCAATCCCTAAACCTCAACCTAACCCTCAACCTCCCCGTAACCCTAACACTAACAATAACGCTAAACCTCTCCCTAACCCTTAACCTAACACTAACTCTAACCGTAAACCTCACCCTCACCCTAACCCTAACCCTAAACCTCACGCTAAACCTCACCCTAACCCTAACCCTCACCCTCACCCTCAATCTCACCATAACTCTAAACCTAACCCTAAAAATAACACTAACCCTAACCCTAAACCTAACCCTAACACTTACCCTCATGCTTGGCCTAAGCCTAAGCCTAAGTGTAACTCTAACCCAAACCCTCAGCCTAATACTAACCCTAACACTAACCCTAACTTTAACCGTAAACCTCATTCTCACCCTAACCCTAACTCTAACCCTTACCCTAAACCTAAACCTCATACTAACCCTAACCCTAAACCTCAACCTCATCCTCACCGTAACCGTAAACGTAACCCTAACCCTAACAATAACCAAACACTAACCCTAACCCTCAACCTAACCATAACCCTCACCCTAACACTAACACTTACATTAACCCTAATCATCATCTTAACACTAAACCTCACCCTAAACCTAAACCTAAACCTCACCCTCACCCTAGCCCTCACAATAACCCTGACTCTCATCCTCACCCTAAACCTCACACTAACCCTAAAACTAATCCTCAATCTAACCCTCACCCACACCCTTCCCCTAACCCTAACCCACAACCTAACCCTCAACCTCACCCCAATGTAAACCTCACCCTCACCCTAACCCTCACGTTTACCCTTACCATCACCCCCACACTAAACCTTACCCTAACCCTAACCCTCACGCTAACCATCAACCTAAACCTAATGCCACCCAAAACCGCAGCCTCACCCTAACCCTAACCCTAATCCTCATCCTCACCCTAAACCTTACACTAATCCTAAAATTAAACCTAAATTTAACCCTCATCCTAAACCTAATCCTAAACCTTACCCTAACCCTTAACCTAACCCTCACCCTAACACTCACCCTAACCCTATCTCTTACACTAACCTTAAACCTAACCCTCAACCTCAGCCTCACCCTTACCCTAACTCTAACCCTAAACCTCATCCTCATCCTAAGCCTAACCCTAACCCTAAACCTAAACCTCACCCTAACCCTAACCCTAAACCTCAACCTCACCCTAGCCCTCACACTAATCCTAATCCTAAACCTCATCCTATCCTTCACCCTAACACTAACCCTAACCCTCACCCTCACCCTCACCCTAACCCTAACCCTCAACCTAACCCTAACCCTCACCCTAACAGTAACCTTACCCTAACAGTCACCCTGACCATAAACTTAACCCGAACCCTATCTGTCACTGTAAACCTAACCCTCACCCTAACCCTCACCCTACCCCTCACCCTAAAACTAATCCTAAACAAAAACCTCATCTCAACCCTCACACTAACCCTAACCCTAACCCTCACCCTATCCCGAACCCTAACCCTACCCCTGATGCTCAGCCTAGGCCAAAGCCTGAGCCTAACCTTAACCTTAACCTTAACACTAACCCTAACTCTAACCCTAAATCTCACCCTCACCCTCACCCTAAACCTAACCCTATCAATAACCCTAACCCTAACCCTTACCCTCACCCTAACCCTAACCCTCACCCTAAACATAATCCTCACACTAACCCCAACCCTCACCCTAACAATTACCCTCTCCCTAACTCTAACATTAACCCTAACACTAACCCTCACACTAACCCTAAACATCACCCTAACGCTAAACCTCACCCTAACACTAAACCTAACCCTCACCCTCATCCTAGTTCTCACTCTAGCCCTAACCCTCATCCTCACCCTAAACCTTACACTAACCCTAACACTAATCCTCAATCTAACCCTCACCCTCACCCTAAACCTAACACTAAACCTCACCATAACTCTAAACCTCACCCTTACCGTAACCCTCACCCTCAGCCTAACCCTCACCTTTACCCGTATCGTCACCCCCACCCAAACCCGCACCCTAAACCTAACCCTCACCCTATCTTTCACCCTAAGCCTAACTCTACCCCTAAAGCTCAACCTCACCCTAACCCTAACTCTAACCATAACCTGAACACTAACCCTCACCCTAACCCTAACACTAACCCTCACCCTCACCCTCACTGTAACCGTAAACCTTTCCCTAAACCTAACAATAACCCTAAACCTAACGCTAACCCTCACCCTAATCATAACACTCACCCTACCCCTCACCCTCACCCTGACACTTACAATCACACTAACAATAACCCTAACCCTAACACTAACCCTCACACTAAACATAACACCCTAATCCTAAACCTCACCTTAACCCTAACCATGAACCTAGCACTCACCCTCACCTTTAGCCCTCACCCTAACCCTCATCCTCACCCTAAACCTCACACTAACCCTAACCCTAATTCTCAATCTAACCCTCACCCTAACCCTAACCCTAACAGTTACCCTAAACCTAAACCTAAACCTGACACTCACCCTTATCTTAACCCTCACCCTCAGCCTAAACTTCAACTTTATCCTTACCACCATCTTCACCCTAACCCTCACTCTAACCCTAAACCTCATCCTAACCCTCACCGTAACCGTAAACCTAACCATCACCCTAACCCTAAACCTCACCCTCAACCACACGCTCAGCCTAATCCTAAGCCTAAGCCTAACCCTTAACCTAACCTTCACCATCACCCTAGCCCTCACCCTAACCCTAATCCTAAACCTAACCCTCATCCTAACCCTCACTCTAACCCTAAACCTAACCAACACGCTAACCCTAATCCACACCCCCATCCTCACCCTCAGCCTAACCCTAAGCCTAAACCTAACCCTAACCCTCACACTCACCCTAAACCTAATCTTAACCCTAACCCTAAGCATAACCCTAAACCTCATCCTAACCCTCACCCTAACTTTAACCCTAACACTATCCCTAACCCTCACCCTCGACATAACCCTCCAAGTAACCCTAAATATAAACATAAACCTCAACCTCATCTTAAACCTAATCCTTACCCTAACCCTAAACATTACCTTATCCCTAACCCTAACCCTCACCCTCATGCTCAGCCTAAGCCTCAGCCTAAGCCTAACACTAACCCTAACCCTAATGCTCACCCTTATCCTAACCCTAACACTAACCCTAAGTCTAACCCTAAATCTCACCCTCACCCTAACCCTAACCCTAAATCTCACACTAAACCTAAACCTAAACCTCACCCTCACCATAGCCCTCACCCTAATCCTAATCCTAACCCGGATCCTATCCCTTACCCTAACACTAACCCTAACCCTCACCCTCAAACTCACCCTAACCCTAATCCTAACCCTAACCCTCAACCTAACCCTAACACTCACCATCACCGTAACACTTACCCTAAAAGTCACCCTGACCCTAAACTTAAACCGAACCCTAACTCTCACCCTAACCCTTACCCTAACCCTAACCCTCACACTCACCCACACCCAAACACTAATCCTAAACCTATCCACATCCCTAAACCTAAGCCTCACACTAACCCTCACCCTACCCCTCACTCTAACCCTAATCCTAACCTTAAACCTCATCCTAACACTCACCCTAACCCTAACCTTAACCCTCACCCTATTCTGAATCCTAACCCTCATCCTGATGCTCGGCCTAAGCATAAGCCTAAGCCTAATCCTAACCCTAACCCTTACCCTAACCCTAACCCTTACACTAACCTTAACTCTAACCCTAAATCTCACCCTCAACCTAACCCGAACCCTATCAATAACCCTAAACCTAACTCTAACCCTCACCCTCACCCTAAAAATAACCGTCAACCTAACCGTAACCCTCACCCTAACACTAACCGTCACCCTAAAACTAACCCTCACACTAACCCTAAACATAACCCTAACCCTAAAACTCACCCTAACACTAACCCTAAACCTCAGCCTCACCCTAGCTCTCACACTAACCCTAACCCTCAGCCTCACACTAAACCTCACACTAACCCTAACACTTATCCTCAATCTAACCCTAACCCTCACCCTAACCCTAATCCTAACCCTAACCCTAAACCTCAACCTAACTCTCACCCTAACCTTAACCCTAACACTAACCCTACACCTAACCCTCACCCTCACCCTAACAATAACCCTAACCCTAAACCTCACCCTAATCCTAACCCTAAACCTCATCCTCACCCTAGGCCTCACCCTAACCCTAATTCTAACCCAACACTTCTTCCTTACCCTCACCCTAACACTAACCCTAAACCTCACCCTAACCCTAACCCTAATCCTAACTCTAACCCTCAAAATAACCCTAACCCTCAACCTCACTGTAATCCTTAATCTAAACCTCAACCTAACCCTAAACTTAACGCAAACCCTAACTCGCGCCCTAAAACTAAACCTAACCCTTAACTAAACCCTAATAGTCAACCTGACCGTAACCCTCACCTCAACCTAACCCTCACGTTTACCCTTACCGTCAGCCCTACCCTAACCATCACCCTAACCCTAATACTCACCCTAAACCTCAGTCTAAAACTAACCCTACCCCTAAACCTCCCCCTCACCCTAACAATAACTCTAACCTATCCTTAACACTAAACCTAACCCTAACCGTTACCTTCAAACTAACCCTAACCCTCACCCTCACCCAAACCCTCATCCTAAAACTAAGGCTAACCCTAACCCTAACCGTAACCCTCACACTCAACCTAACCATAACCCTAAACCTAAAAATAACCCTAACCATAACACTAACCCGCACCCTAACCATAACCCTCACCCTAACCCTAACCCTCACCCTAACACTAAATCTCACCCTAAATCTAACCCTAAACCTCACACTAACCCTCACACTAACCCTAAACCTCACCCTAATCCTAAACCTCACCCTAACCCTAACCATAATCCTAACCCTCACCCTCACCCTAGACCTCACCCTAACCCTAACACTAACCCTCACACTCACACTAACCCTAACCCTCATCCTCACCCTAAACCTCACACTAACCCTAACACTAATCCTCAATCTAAACCTCACCCTAACCCTAAACCTAACCCTAACCCTTACCCTTAACTTAAACCTCACCCTCAGCCTAAACCTCACCTTTACCCTTACCATCATCCTCACCCTAAACCTCACCCTAACCCTAAACCTCATCCTAACCCTCACCCTAAACATAAACCTAAACATCACCCTAAACCTAACACTCACCCTCACCCTAGACCTCACCCTAACCCTAATCCTAATTCTAACCCTCATCCTAACACTCATCCTAACACTAACCCTAACCATCACCCTAAACCTAATCCTCACCCCCACCCTCACCCTCAGCTTAAACCTAAGCCTAAGCCAAACCCTAACCCTAACCCTCACACTCACCCTCATCCTCACCCTAATCCTAACCCTAACCCTAACCACAACCCTAAACCTCAACCTAACCTTCACCCCATCCTTAACCCTAAAACTAACCCTAACCCTAACCCTCGACCTAACCCTCCAACTAACCGTAAATCTAACCCTAAACCTCAAGCTTACCCTAACCCTCATACTAACCCTATCCCTAAACCTCACCCTAACCCTAAACCTCACCCTCACCCTCACCTACACCCTCAACATTTCTCTAACCCTAACCCTAACAATGACACTAATCCTAACCGTAAACGTAACCCTCACCCTAACCCTAACCCTAATACTAACACTCACCCTCATGCTAACACTAATCCTAACCCTAACCCTCACCATAACCCTAATCCTCACCCTCACCTTAACCTTAAACCTAAACCTAACCCAAACCTAACACTAAACCAAACCCTAAACCTTAATCTAACATTAACCCTAACCCTCACCCTCACCCTAGCCCTCACCCTAAGCCTAATCCTATCCTTAACCCTCACCCTAAACCTAAACTTAACCCTCACCCATACCCTAACCCTAACCCTAACTCTCAACCTAACCCTAAAACTCAAGCTCATCGTAACCCTGACCCTAACCCTCACCCTAACCCTAAACATAACCGAACCCTAACTCTCACCCTAAACCTAACCCTCACATTAACCCTAACCCTCACACTCAACCTCACCCTCAGCCTTACCCTAATCCTAACCCTAACCCTGACCCTAACGCACACACTCACCCTAACCCTTACCCTAAACCTCATCCTAACACTAAGCCTAACCCTCAACCTCAACCTAAACCTAAATCTAACACAAATTCTAAACCTAACCCTCAACCTCAGCCTCTCCCTAACCCTAACTCTAAACCTAAAACTCAGCCTGAACCTAACATTAACCATAACCCTAAACCTCACCCTAAACCTAACCCTAAACCTCACCCTCACCCTAGCCCTCAACCTAACACTAATCCTAACTCTAACCCTCAAACTAACCCACAGCCTAACACAAAACTTAACCTCACCCTCACCCTCACCCTAACCCTAATCTGAATCCTTAACCCTCAACCTAACCCTCACCCTCACAGAAAACCTTACCCTAGCACTCAACCTAACCCTAAACTTAAACCGAACCCTAACTCTCACCGTAACCCTAACAGTAAACCTCACCCTAAACCTAAACCTAAACCTCACCCTCACCCTAGCCCTCACCCAACCCTAATCCTAACCCTAACACTCTTCCTCACCCTCCCCCTAACCCTTACCCTAAGCCTCAACCTAACCCTAAAACTTACCATCAACCTCACCCTCAGCCTAACCCTAAGCCTAACCCTAAACCTAACCCTCACACTCACCCTAACCCTAACCCTAAAACTCTCCTTAAAACTAACCCTCAACCTCAACCTCAGCCTAACCCTATGCCTATCACTAACCCTAACCCTAACCCTCACACTCACCCTAACACTAACGCTAATCCTACTCCTAACCCTAACTCTAACCCTCACCCTCAAACTAATCGTCACCATAAGCCTAACCCTAACATTAATCCTAACCCTAACTCTCACCCTCAGCCACACCCTAACCCTAACTCTAACACTAAAACTCACCCTGACCCTAACCCTAACGCTAACCCTATAACTAAACCTCATCCTTGCCCTAATCTTAACCCTCACCCTCACCCTTACCATAATCTTAACCCTAACCCTAACACTAACAATAACCCTAACCCTAACCCTAACCAACACCCTAACCCTCAACATAACGTTTACCCTCACCCTAACACTAACCCTAACCCTAACACTAAACCTCACACTAACCCTAAACATTACCCTAACCATAAACCTCACCCTAACACTAACCCTAAAACTCACCCTTTCCCTAGACGTCGCCCTAACCCTAACCCTCATCCTCAACCTAAACTTCACACTAACCCTAAAACTAATCCTCAATCTAACCCTCACCCTCACCCTATCCCTAACCCTAACACTCACCCTAACCTTAAACCTCACCCTTCCCGTAACCCTCACCCTCAGCCTAACCCTCAACTTTACCCTTACCGTCACCCTCACCCTAACCCTCACTCTAAGCCTAACCCTCCCCCTACCCCTAACTCTACAGCTAAAAACAACCTCACCTTAACCCTAACTCTAACACTGAGCCTAAAACTAACCCTCACCTGAAGCCTAAGTGTAACCTTCACCCTAACCCTAATCCTCACCCCCACCGTCACCATCAGCCTAACCCTAAGCCTAAGCCTAAGCCTAACCCTAAACCTCAAACTCAGGCTCACCCTAACCGAATCCTCACCCCAACCCTAACACTAACCCTAAGCCTCAACCTAAACCTCAACCTAATCCTAACACTCACCCTGACCCTCACCCTCAACATAACTCTAACCCTAACCCTAACAATAACAGTAATCCTAACGCTAAACCTAACCCTAACCCTAACCTAACCCTAATGCTAACACTCAACCTCAACCTAAACCTAACCCTAACCCTAACCTTAACCCTAACCCTAACTCTCACCGTAACACTATCCCTCATCTTAATCCTCACCCTAATCCTAACCCTAACCCTAAACCATACTCTAACACTAACCCTAATCCTCACCCTAAGCCTAAGCCTAACCCTAACCCTAACCCTCACACTCACCCTCACCCTCACCCTAATCTTAAACCTAACCCTAACCGTAACCCTAAACTTCAACCTAACACTCAGCCTAACCTTAATCCTAAAACTAAACCTAACCCTCACCCTCGACCTAACCCTCCGACTAACCCTAAATCTAACCCTAAAACTCACCCTCACCCTAACCCTAATCCTAAACCCTAACCCTAAACCTCAATCTAACCCTAACCCTAACCCTCACCCTCACTGTCACCCTGACAATAACTCTAACACTAACCCTAACTATAACACTTATCCTAACCCTAACCCTAACCCTAATGCTAATACTCACACTCAAGCTAACCCTAATCCTAACCCTAACCCTCAGCCTAACCCTAATCCTCACTCTCACTCTAACCCTAACCCTCAACCTAATCCTCACCCTAACCCTAACCCTAATCCTAAACCTTAATCTAACACTAAACCTAAACCTCAACCTCACCCTAGCCCTCACCCTAACCCTAATCCTAATCCTAATCCTCATCCTTACCCTCACCCTAAACCTAACCTTAACCCTCACCCTAACCCTAATTCTAACCCTAACACTCAACCTAACTGTAACCCTCACACTCACCCTAAACCTAAACCTCACCCCCACCCTCACCCTCAGTCTAACCTTAAGCCTAACCCTAACCCTAACCATATCGCTCACACTCACCCTAACCCTGACCCTAAACATAATCCTAACCCTAAGCCTAACCCTCACACTCAACCTAAACCTCACCCTAACCCTAAATCTAACACTAACACTAACACTAACACTCAAACTCAGCCTCAACCTAACCCTAACTCTAACCCTAAACCTCACCCTCACCCTAACCCTAACACTAACCCTCACCCTAAACCTCACCCTAACCCTAACCCTAAACCTCACCCTCACCCTAGCACTCACCAAAACCTTAATCCTAAGCCTAACCCTCATCGTAACCCTCACCCTAACACTAAACCTAACCCTCACCGTCACATTCACCCTAACCCTAATCCGAACCCTAACCCTCAACCTAACCCTAACCCTCATCCTCACCGTAACCCTTACCCTAACCCTCAACCTAACTCTAAACTTAAACCGAACCCTAATTCTCACCCTTACCCTAACCCTCACCCTCACTCCAAACCTAACCCTAAACCTCACCCTCACCCTAGCCCTCACCAAACACTAATCCTTACCCTAACCCTCTTCCTAACCCTACCCCTAAGCCTTACCCTAACCCTCACCCTAACTCTAACCATAACCCTCAAACTCACCCTCAGAATAACCCTAAGCCTAACCTTAAACCTAACCCTAACACACACAATCACACTCATCCTAACCCTAATCCTAACCCTAAACCTCATCCTAACCCTCCCCATAACCCTAAACCTCATCCTAACCCTAACACACACCCTCACCCTCAGCCTAATCCTAAGCCTAACCCTCATCCTAACCCTCACACTCACCCTAACCCTAACCCTACACCTCACGCTAACCCTAACCCTAACCCTCAACCTCAGCCTAACCCTAAGCCTATCCCTAACCCTAACCCTAAACCTCACACTCACCCTAATCCTAACCCTAAACCTACTCCTAACCCTAACCCTAACACTAACCCTCAAACTAACCCTCACCAGAAGCCTAACCCTAACATTAATTCTAACCCTAAACCTCACCCTCAGCCTCACCCTAACCCTAACTCTAAAAATAAAACTTATCCTAACACCAACCCTAAATATAACCCTAAACCTGACCCTCAACCTAACCCTAACCCTAACCCTAACCGTAAACCCCACCCTAACCCTAACCCTAACCCTCACCTGCACCCTCACCCTCACTATAACTCTGACACTAACACTAACAATAACACTAATCCTAATCAGAACTATCACCCTAAACCTAACCCTCACACTCATGCTGTGCGTAAGTATAAGCCTAACCTAACCCTAAACCTCACCCTAACCTTAACCCTATCACAAACCCTAACTCTAACCCTAAACTTCACTGTCACCCTAACCCTAATTCTATCCCTAACCCTAAACCTAAACCTCATCCTAACCCAAACCGTAACCCGCACCCTCATCAACACCGTAACCGTAAACCTAACCCTAACCACAACCTTAACCATAACCCTAATCCTCACCCTAACCATAACACTCACCCTAAAGCCAACCCTCACCATAACACTTACCCTAACCCTAAAAATAACCCTAAACCTAACACTAAACATCACACTAACCCTAACCATCACCCTAACCATAAACCTCACACTAACCCTATCCCTAACCCTCATCCAACCCTAGCCCTCACCCTAAACCTAACCTTCATCCTCACCCTAACCCTCAACCTCACCCTCAGCCTAACCCTAACGCTAAACCTAAACCTCACCCTAACCCTCACACAAACCCTAAACCTAAACCTAACACTAACCCTAACCCTAACCCTCACCCTAACCCTAACCATAAACCTAACCCTAACTCTAACACTAAACCTCACCCTCATCCTAGCCCTGGCCCTATCCCTAATCCTAACCCTAACACTAATCTTAATCCTCCCCCTAACCCTAACCCTAACCCAAACCCTAACCATCACCCTCACCCTCAGCCTAAACCTAAGCCTAACCCCAGACCTAACTTTAACAAACACACTGACCCTCACCCTAACCCTAAGCTTAATCCTATCCCTAACCCTAACACTAACCCTTACCCTCACCCTAATTCTCAGCCTAACCCTAACCCTCAACCTCACCCTCAGCCTAACCCTAACCCTAAACCTAAACCTCACCCTAACCGTCACGCAAACCCTAAACCTAAACTTAACACTAACCCTAACCCTAACCCTCACCCTCAGCCTCACCCTAACCTTAAATCTAACCCTAAACCTCACCCTCACCCTAACCCTATCCCTAAACATAAACCTCACCCTAACTCTAACCCTAAACCTCACCCTCACCCTAGGCCTTGCCCTAACCCTACTCCTAATCTTAACCCTAATCATAACCCTCCCCCTATCCCTAAACCTAACCCTAACCCTAAATATCACCCTCACCCTCAGCCTAAACATAAGCCTAACACTAGACCTAAACCTAACAAACACACTAACCCTCACCTTAACCCTAACCCTAATCCTATCCCTAACCCTAACAATAACCCTTACCCTCCCCCTAACTCTCACCCTAACCCTAACCCTAAGCATCACCCTAACCCTAAACCTCACCCTCAACCTAACCCTAAATCTAACCCTAACCCAAACCCTAAACCTCAAAATAACCCTAAACCTAACCATCAACCTCACCCTCACTGTAACCATAACCCTAAACCTAAACCTAAAAATAACCCTAACCCTAACCCTAACCGTCACCCTAACCCATAACCACACCCTAACACTTACCCTCACCCTAACACTAACCCTAACACTAACACTATCCCTCACCCTGACCCTAACCCTAACACTACCCTTAAACCTCAACCTAACCCTCACTCTCAAACTAAACCTAACACTACCCCTAACCCTAACCCTCACCCTATCCCTCTCCTTAACCCTATATCTAAACCTCACCCTCACCCTAACCCTAACCCTAACCCTAACACTAACACTACCCCTAAACCTAACCCTAAACTTAACCTAATCCTCAGCATCAACCTCACCCTAAACGAAAACCTAACCCTAAACCTCATCCTAATTCTAAGCCTAACCCTAACCCTAATCCTAACACTCACACTCACCCTAACCCTAATCCTACACCTAACACTATCCCTAACCCTAAAACTCACCCTAACCCTCAGCCTATCCCTCACCCTTTAACTTATCCTAACCCTAAAGCTCAACCTAACTCTCAACCTAACCCTAACCCTCACCCTGACCCGAACCCGAACCCTCACCCACATGCTTGGCCTAAGCCTAAGCCTAAGGTTAAGCCTAACCTTAACCCTAACCCTCACCCTAACCCTAATCCTCACCTTCACGGTAACCCTAACACTCAACCTAATCCTCACCCTAACCCTAACCCTAACCCTTTAATCTAACACTAACCCTAACCCTCAAACTAACACTAGTCCTCACCCTAACCCTAATCCTAACCCTAGTCCTCATCCTTACTCTCACCCTGACCCTAAACTTAACCCTCACCCTAACCCTAAATCTAACCCTAACTCTCAACCTAACCATGACCCTCACACTCACCCTAAACCTAAACCTCACCCCCACCCTCACCCTCAGCCTAATCATAAGCCTAACCCTAACCCTAACCATATCGTTCACACTCACCCTAAGCGTTACCCTAAACATAATCCTAACCCTAAACCTAACCCTCACACTCAACCTAACCCTCACCCTAACCCTAAATCTAACACTAACACTAACACTAACCCTCAAACTCAGCCTCACCCTAACCCTAACTCTAACCCTAAACCTCACCCTCACCCCAAATCTAAAACTAACCCTAACCCTAAACCTCACCCTAACATTAACCCTAAACCTCACCCTCACCCTAGCACTTACCAAAACCTTAATCCTAAGCCTAACCCTCATCCTAACCCTCGCCCTAACACTAAACCTAACCCTCACCGTCACATTCACCCCAACCCTAATCCGAACCCTAAACCTGAACCTAACCCTAACCCTCACCCTCACCATAACCCTTACCCTATCCCTCAACCTAACCCTAAACTTAAACCAAACCCTAATTCTCACCCTTACCCTAAACCTAACCTTCACTCCAAACCTAACCATAAACCTCATCCTCACCCTAGCCCTCAACAAACACTAATCCTTACCCTAACCCTTTTCCTAACCCTCCTCCTAACCCTTACCCAAACCCTCACCCTAACCCTAACCCTAATCCTCAAACTCACCCTCAGAATAACCCTAAGCCTAACCCTAAACCTAACCCTAACACACACAATCAACCTCATCCTACCCCAAATCCTAACCCTAACACTCATCCTAACCCTCCCCATAACCCTAACCTTCATCCTAACCCTAACCCACACCCTCAGACTCAGCCTAATCCTAAGCCTAACCCTAACCCTAACCCTCACACTCACCCTAACCCTAACCCTATACCTCACGCCAACACTAACCCTAACCCGCAACCTAAGCCTAACCCTAAGCTTATCCCTAAACCTAACCCTAAACCTCACATGCACCCTAATCCTAAACCTAATCCTACTCCTAAACCTAACCCTAATCCTCACCCTCAAACTAACCCTAACCATAAGCCTAACCCTAACATTAATCCTAACCCTAACCCTCACCCTCAGCCTCACCCTAACCCTAACTCTAACACTAAACCTTTTCCTAACACTAACCCTAAATCTAACCCTAAACCTCACCCTCAACCTAACCCTAACCCTAACCCTAACCGTAAACCCCAGCCTAACCCTAACCCTCACCTGCACCCTCACTCTCACCGTAACTCTAACCCTAACACTAACAATAACACTAATCCGAAACAGTACCATCACCTAACCCGAACCCTCACCCTCATGCTAGGCCTAAGCCTAAGCCTAAGCCTAAGACTAACCCTAACCCTCACGGTAACCCTAACCCTATCACAAACCCTAACTCTAACCCTAAACCTCACTGTCACACTAACCCTAATTCTATTCCTAACCCTAAACCTAACCCTCATCCTAACCCTAACCGTAACCCGCACCCTCACCAACACCGTAACCGTAACCCTAACCCTAACCCTAACAACAACCTTACCCATAACCCTGACTCTCACCCTAACCATAACACTTACCCTAAAGCTAACCCTCACCCTAACAATTACCCTAACCCTAACAATAACCCTAAACCTAACACTAATCCACAAAATGACCCTAACCATCACCCTAACCCTAAACCTCACACTAACCCTATCCCTAACCCTCATCCAACCCTAGCCCTCACGCTAACCCTAACCCTCATCCTCACCCTAACCCTCACCCTCACCCTCAGCCTAAACCTAAACCTAAAACTAACACTAAACCTAACCCTAACCCTCACCCTCAGCCTCACCATAACCCTAAATCTAACCCTAAACCTCACCCTCAACCTAACCCTAAACCTAACCATAAACCTCACCCTAACTCTAACCCTAAACCTCACCCTCATTCTAGCCCTGGCCCTATCCCTAATCCTAACCCAGAACCCTAAACTTAATCCTTCCCCTAACCCTAACCCTAACCCTAACCATCACCCTCACCCTCAGCCTAAACCTAAGCCTAACCCCAGACCTAACCCTAACAAACACACTGACCCTCACCCTCACCCTAACACTAATCCTATTCCTAACCCTAATACTAACACTTGCCCGCCCCCTAACTCTCACCCTAACCCTAACCCTAAGCATCACCCTAACCCTAAATCTAAACCTAAACCTCAAGCTCACCCTAAACCTAACTCTAACCCTAACCCAAACCTAAACCTCAAACTAACCCAAAACCTAACCCTCACGCTCAGCCTCACCCTAACCCTAAATTTAACCCTAAACCTCACCCTCACCCTAACCCTAACCCTAACCATAAACCTCACCCTAACTCTAACCCTAAACCTCACCCTCACCCTAGACCTTTCCCTAACCCTAATCCTAACCCTAACCCTAATCTTAATCCTCCCCCTAACCCTAACCCTAACCCTAACCCTAACAATCACCCTCACCCTCAGCCTAAACCCAAGCCTAACCCCAGACCTAACCCTAACAAACACACTGATCTTCACCCTAACCTTAACCCTAATCCTATCCCTAACACTAACACTAACCCTTACCCTCCCCAAAACACTCACCCTAAAGCTAGCCCTAAGGGTCACCCTAAAAGTAAACCTCACCCTCACCCTAACCCTAAATCTAACCCTAACCCAAACCCTAAACCTCAACATAACCCTAAACCTAACCCACACCCTCACCCTCACCATAATCGTAACCCTAAACCTAAACCTAACAATAAGCCTAACCCTAACCCTAACCGTCACCCTAACCCATAACCTCACCCTAACACTTACCCACACCCTAACACTAACCCTAACACTAACACTATCCCTCACACTGACCCTAACCCTAACCCTAACCTTAAACCTCAACCTAACCCTCACCCTCAACCTAACCTAACACTACCCCTATCCCTAACCCTCACCCTATCCTTCCGCCTAACCCTATATCTAAACCTCACCCTCACCCTAACGCTAACCCTAACACTAACACTAACACTCCCCCTAAACCTAACCCTAAACCTAACCCTAATCCCCAGCCTCAACCTCACCCTAAACCAAACCCTAACCCTAAACCTCATCCTAAATCTAAACCTAACCCTAAACCTAATCCTAACCCTCACACTGACCTTAACCCTAACCCTAAACCTAACACTATCCCTAACCCTAAACCTCACCTTAACCCTCAGCCTAGCCCTGACCCTTAAACTTATCCTAAAACTAAACCTCAACCTAACTCTCAACCTAACCCTAACCCTTACCCGGAACTGAACCCGAACCTTCACCCACATACTCAGCCTAAGCCTAAGCCTAAACCTAAGCCTAACCCTAACCCTAACCCTCACCCTAACCCTAATCCTCACCTTCACTGTAACCCTAACCCTCAACCTAATACTCACCCTAACCCTAACCATAAACCTTAATCTAACACTAACCCTAACCCTCAACCTCACCCTAGCCCTCACGCTAACCCTAATCCTAACCCTAATCCTCATCCTTACCCTCACCCTAACCCTAACCTTAACCCTCACCCTAACCCTAACTCTAACCCTAACTCTCAACCTAACCCTAACCCTCACGCTCACCGTAACCCTAACCCTAACCCTCAACCTAACCCTAACCCTCACACTCACACTAAACCTAACGCTCACCCCCATCCTCACCCTCAATCTAACCCTAAGCCTAAAGCGAACCCTAACCATATCGCTCACACTCACCCTAACCCTTACCCTAAACCTAATCCTAACCCTAAGCCTAACCCTCACACTCAACCTAACCCTCACCCTAACCCTAAATCTAACACTAACGCTAACACTAACCCACAAACTCAGCCTCACCCTAACCCTAACTCTAACCCTAAACCTCACCCTCACCCTAAATCTAAAACTAACCCTAACCCTAAACCTCACCCTCAGCCTAGTCCTCACCCTCACACTAATCCTAACCGTAAACCTCATCCTAACCCTCACCCTAACACTAAACCTAACCCTCTCCATCACCCTCACTCAACCCCTAATCCGAACCCTAACCCTCAACCGAAACCTAACCCTCACCTTCACCATAACCCTTACCCTAATGCTCAACCTAACCCTAAACTTAATCCGAACCCTAACTATCATCCATACCCTAACCCTAACCCTCACCCCAAACCTAAACCTAAACCTCACCCACACCCTAGGCCTCACCGAACCCTAACCATAACCCTAACCCTCTTCCTAACTGTCCCCCTAACTCTTACCCTAACCCTCACCTCACCCTAACCCTAACCCTCAAACTCACCCTCAGACTAACCCTAAGCCTAACCGTAAACCTAACCCTAACAAACAGTCACCCTCACCCTAACCCTAATCCTAAAACTAATCCTCATCCTAAACCTCCCCATAACCCTCAACCTAAGCCTAACCCTCACCCTCACCCTCAGCCTAATCCTAAGCCTAACCCTAACCCTAACCCTCACACTCACCCTACCCCTAACTCTAACCCTAAACCTCACCCTCACCCTAACCCTACACCTAAGCCGAACCTTAAACTTCAACCTCACACTCACCCTAGCTCTTACCCTAACCCTAACCCTTACCCTAACACTCCCCCTAAACCTAACCCTCACACTCAGCCTATAGCTCACACTAACCCTAAACCTAAACCTTACACACACACTCCCCCTCACTCTAACCCTAATCCTATCCCTAAACGTAACCCTAAACCTAACCCTCCCCCTAAGTCTCACCCCAAACCTAACACTAAAACTAACCCTTGCCATAACCCTCAACCTAAACCTCACCCTAACCCTAACTCTAACCCCAAAGCTCACACTCACCCTAACCCTAACTCTAACCCTAAACAAAAACCTAAACCTCACCCTAACACTAACCCTAAACCTAACCCACTCCTTCACCCTCAGCCTAATCCTAAGACTAACCCTAAACCTAACCCTCACACTCACCCAATCCCTAACCCTAAACCTCACCCTAAACCTAACCCTCACCCTCAACCTCAGCCTAACCCTAAGCCTATCCCTAACCCTAACCCTCACACTCACCCTTACACTAACCCTAATCCTAATCCTAACCCTAACACTAACCCTCAACCTCACCCTAACACTAACACTCACCCTCACCCTCACCCTCACCATAACTCTAACCTTAACCCTAACAATAACAGTAATCCTAACCCTAACCCTAACCCTAATGCTAACACTCAACCTCACCCTAACCCCAATCCTAACCCTCATGCTAATCCTAACCCTAACCATCACCCTCACTGTAACCCTAACCTTCATCCTAACCTTCACCCTCACCCTAACCCTAAACCTAAACCTTACCCTAACACTAACCCTAAACCCTTCACCCTAGCCCTATCCCTAACCCTAATTTTAACCTAATAATCATCCTAACCCTCACCCTAACTCTAAGCCTAACCCTAACGATAATCCTAAGCCCAACCCGCACTGTAACACTAACACTAACACTAACACTAACACTAAACCTAAACCTAACCCTAAACCTAACCCTAATCCTCAACCTCACCCTCACCCTAACCCAAACCCTAACCCTAACCCTCCTCCTAACTCTAAGCCTAACTCTAACCCTAATCCTAACCTTCACACTCACCCTCACCCTAAACCTAATCCTAAACTTAAGCCTTTCCGTAACCCTAACACTCACCCTAACCCTCAGTCTAGCCCTCACCCATACACTTATCCTAACCCTAACCCTCACCCTAACCATAAACCTCTCCCTAACACTAACCCTCACCCTAACGCTTACCCTCAACCCAACACTGACCCTAACACTCACACTAACCCTAAACATCACCCTAACCCTAAACCTCACCCTAACACTAAACCTAATCCTCACCCTCACCCTAGCCTTTACCCTAACCCTAATTCTCATCCTCACCATAAACCTCACACTAACCCTAACACTAATCCTCAATCTAACCCTCAACCTCACCCTAACACTAACACTAACCCTCACCCTAACCCTTACCCTCACCCTTATCGTAACCCTCAACGTCAGTCTAAATCTCAACTTTACCCTTGCCGTCACCCCCACGATAACCCTCACTCTAACCCTAACCCTCACCATAAACCTAACTCTACGCTGATACCTCACCCTCAGCCTAACCATAACTCTAACCCTAACCCTAACACTAACCCTCACCCTAACGCTAACCGTAACCATCAGCCTAACCCTAATCCTCACCCAAACCCTCACCCTCAGCCTAACCCTCAGCCTAAGCCTAAGCCTAACCCTAAACCTCACCCTCACCCTCACCCTAACCCTAATCCTAACCCTAACCCTAAACCTAACACTAAGCCTCAACCTAACCCTCAACCTAACCTTAACAGTAACACTTACCCTAACCCTAAATCTCCACCTAACCCTCCAAATAAGCTAAATCTAACCATAAAACTCACCCTCACCCTAACCCTAAACCTAACCCTAACACTAAACCTCACCCTAACACTAACACTCACCCTCATCCTCACCCTAACCATAACTCTAATCCTAACCCTAACAATGACAGTAATCCTAAACATAACCCTAACCCTAACCGTAAAGCTAACACTTAACCTCACCCTAACCCTAATCCTAAGCCTAACCCTCACCCTAACCCTAACCATCACCCTCACTGTAACATTAACCCTCATCCTAACCCTCACCCTAACCCTAAACCTAACCCTAAACCTTACACTAACACTAACCCTAATCCTCACCTTCACCCTAGCCCTCACCCTAAACCTAATTGTAAACCTAATTCTCATCCTGTCTCACCCTAACTCTAAGCCTAACCCTAACCCCAACCCTCACTGTAACGTTGAAACTAAACCTAACACTAACACTAACCCTAAACCTAACAATAATCCTCAGCCTCACCCTCACCCTAAACCAAACCCTAACCCTAACCCTCATCCTAACTCTAAGCCTAATGCTATCCCGAATCCTAACCCTCACACTCACCCTCACCATAAACCTAATACTAAACCTCACCCTATCCCTAACCCTAACCCTCACCCTAACCCTCAGCCTAGCCCTAACCCTTACACTTATCCTAACCCTAACCCTCACCCTAAACATAACCCTCACCCTAACCCTAACCCTCACCCTAACACTTACGCTCACCCTAACACTTAACCTAACACTAACCCTCACACTAACGCTAAACATCACCCTAACCCTAAAACTCACCCTAACACTAACTCTAACCCTCAACCTCACCCTAGGCTTCAGAATAACCCTAACCCTCATCCTCACCATAAACCTCACACTAACCCTAACACTAATCCTCACTCTAACCCTCAACCTCACCCTACCGCTAACACTAACCCTCACCCTAAACCTAAACCTCACCCTAACCGTAACCCTCACCCTCAGCCTCACCCTCACCTAACCCTTACCGTCACCCCCAGGCTATACCGCACCCTAACCCTAAACCTCACCCTAATTAAAACTGTACCCCTAAACCTCACCCTCACCCTAACCCTTACTCTAACCCTAACCCTAACACTAAACCATACTGTAACCCTAACTCTAACCCTCACCATAACCGTAACCCTAAAACTAACAATAACCCTAAACCTAACCCAAAACCTCACCCTGAACATAACACTCACCCTAACTCTACCCCTCACCCTAACACTTACCCTGACCCTAACACTAACCATCACACTAACCCTAAACCTCACCCTAATCCTAAACCTCACCCTAAACCTAATTCTAACCCGCACCCTCACCCTAACCCTAATGCTCATCCTCACCCTAAACCTCACACTAACCCTAACCCTAATCCTCAATCTAACCCACAACCTCACCCTAACACTAAACGTCACCCTAACCCTAACCCTCACCCTTACCGTAAATCTCACCCTCAGCCTAACCCTCAGCTTTACCGTTACCGTCACCCCCACGCTAACCCGCACCCTAAACCTAAAACTCACCCTAACCAAAACTGTACCCCTAAACCTCACCCTTAACCTAACCCTTACTCTAACCCTAACCCTAATACTAAACCTCACTGTAACCCTAACCCTAACCCTCACCCTCAGTGTAACCTTAACCCTAAACCTAAACCTAACAATAACCCTAAACCTAACCCTAACCCTCACCCTAAATATAACCCGCACCATAAACCTAACCCTCACGCTAACACTTACCCTCACCCTAACACTAACCGTAAACCTAACACTAACCCTCACAGTAACCCTAAACCTCACCCTAATACTAAACCTCACCCTAACCCTATCCCTAACCCTAATCCTCACCCTCATCCTAGCCCTCACCCTAACCCTAAATCTAACCCTCACCCTCAACCTAATCCTAACCCTCATCCTCACCTTAAACCTCACACTAACCCTAACTTTAATCCTCAATCTAACCCTCACCCTAATCCTAACCCTAACCCTTACCCTAACCCTAATCCTAACACTAACACTCACCCTTATCTTAAACATCACCGTCAGCATAAACCTCAACATTACCCTTACCATCACCCTCACCCTAACCCTAAACCTCATCCTAACCCTCACCCAAACCATAAACCTAACCATCACCCTAACCCTAACCCTCACCCTCACCCTAGCCCTCACCCTAACCCTAATCCTAAATCTAACCCTCAAACTAACCTCACCCTAACCCTAACCCTAACCATCACCCTAACCCTAATCCTCACCCCACCCTCACCGTCAGCCTTAACCTAATCCTAAGCCTCACCCTAACCCTAAACCTCACACTCACCTTCACCCTAACCCTAATCCTAACCCTAACCCTAACCCTAAACCTCATCCTAACCCTCAACCAAACCTTAACCCTAACACTTAACCTAACCCTAACCCTCTACCTAACCTTCCAACTAAACCTAAATCTAACCATTAACCTCTCCCTCACCCTAACCCTAATCCTAACCATAACCCTAAACCTCACCCTCACCCTAGCCCTCACCCTAAACCTAATCCTAACCCTACCCCTCTTCCTAACCCTCAACCGAATCCTAAACCTCACCCTAAATCTAAGCCTAACCCTAATCCTCATCCTCACACTAGCCCTCACCCTAACCCTAATTCTAACCCTCAACCTCACCCTAACCCTAACCCTCATCCTCACCCTAAACCTCACACAAACCTTCACCCTAATAATCAATCTAACCCTCACCCTCACCCTAACCCTAACCCTAACACTTACACTAACCCCATCCCTAACGCTCACCCTTATCTTAAACCTCACCCTCAGCCTAAACCTCCCCTTCACCCTTACCATCATCCTCACCCTAACACTCACCCTAACCCTAAAGATCCTAATCCTCACCCTAACCGTAAACCTAACCATCACCCTAACCCTAACCCTCACCCTCAACCTCATGCTCAGCCTTACCCTAAACCTAAGTCTAACCCTTACACTTACCCTTACCCTCACCCTAGCCCTCACCCTAACCCTAATCCTAAACCTAACACTCATCCTAACACTCACCATAACCCCAACCCTAACCATCACCCTAAACCTAATATTCACCACCACCGTCACCCACAGCCTCACCCTAAGCCTAAGCTTAACCCTAACCCTCACACTGAACTCACCCTCAGCCTAACCCTAAGCCTACCCCTAAACATAAACCTAACACACACATTCCCCCTCACTCTAACCCTAATCCTATCCCTAACCCTAACCCTAACCCTAACACTTCCCCTAACTCTCACCCTAAACCTAACCCTAAAATTAACCCTTACCATAACCCTCAACCTAGACCTCACTCTAACCCTAACTCTAACCTTAAACCTCACCCTCACCCTAACCCTAACTCTAACCCTAACCCAAACCCTAAACCTCACCCTAACACTAACCCTAACCCTAATCCACACCCTCACCCTCAGCCTAATCCTAAGCCTAACACTAACCCTAACCCTTACACTCACCCTGACCCTAAACCTAAACCTCACCCTAACACTAAGCCTCACCCTCAACCTCAGCTTAACCCTAAGCCTGCCCCTAATCCTAACATTAACCCTCACACTCAATCTAACCCTCACCTTAAACCTGACCCTAACATTAATCCTAAACCTAACCCTGACCCTTAACCTCACCCTAACCCTAACACTAAAGCTCACCCTGACCCTAACCCTAACACTAGCCCTATCCCTAAACCTCATCCTAGACCTAGACCTAACACTCAACCTCACCCTCACCATAACCTTAACCCTAACCCTAACACGAACAATAACCCTAACCCTAACCCTAACCTTCACCCTAAACATAACCCTCACCATAACCCTAACCCTAACCCTAACACTAACACTAACACTAAACCTCAACCTCTCCATAGACCTCGCCCTAACCCTAATCCTCTTCCTCACCCTAAATTTCACACTAACCCTAACACTAATCCTCAATCTAACCCTCACCCTCACCCTAACCCTAACCCTAACCCTCACCATAACGGTAACCCTCACCCTTACTGTAACCCTCAACCTCAGCCTAACCCTCACCTTTACACTTACCGTCACCCCCACCCTAACCCTCACTCTAACCCTAACCCTCACCATAACCCTAACTCTACCCTGAAACCTCAGGCTCACCCTAACCCTAACTCTAACCCTAACCCTAACCCTAACCCTCACCCTAACCCTAACCATAACCATCACCCTAACCCTAATCCTCACCTCCACCCTCACCCTCAGCCTAACCCTAAGCCTAAGCCTAACCCTATACCTAAACCTCAAACTCACCCTCACCCTAACCCTAATCCTATTTCTAACCCTAACCCTAACCCTAACCCTAACCTAAACCTAACACACACACTCACCCTCATCCTAATCCTAATCCTCACCTTAACCCTAACAATAACCCTAACCGTAACCCTAACCATAAACCCCACAGTAACCCTAACCCTAACCCTCACCTGCACCATCACCTTCACCGTAACTCTAAACCTAGCCCTAACAGTAACACTAATCCAAACCAGAACCATCACCCCAAACCTAACCCTCACCCTCATGCTCGGTCTAAGCCTAAGCCTAAGCCTAACCCTAACCCTCACCCTAACCCTAATGCTATCACAAACCTTAACTCTAACCCTAAAACTCACTGTCATCCTAACCCTAAATCTAACCCTAAACCTAAACCGAAACCTCATCGTAACCCTAACTGTAACCCTCACCCTCACCCTCACCGAAACCATAAGCCTAACCCTATCCCTAACAATAACCTTAACCATAACCCTAACCCTCACCCTAACCCTAACCCTCAACCTAACCCTAACACTCACCCTAACACTTAGCCTAACCCTAACAATAACCCTAACCCTAACACTAACCCTCACACTAACCCTAACCATCACCCTAACCCTAAACCTCACGCTAACCCTTTCACTAACCCTCACCCAACCCTAGCCCTCACCCTAACCCTAACCCTCATCCCCAGCCTATCCCTCACCCCCAGCCTCACACTCAGCATAACTCTAAACCTAACCCTAAAACTCACCCTAACCCTAACCCTCACCCTAACCCTAACCCTAAACCTAACATTAACCCTAAACCTATCCCTCAACCTCAGCCTCAACCTAACCCTAACTCTAACCCTAAGCCTCACCCTCACCCTAATCCTAACCCTAAACATAAACCTCACCCTAACTCTAACCCTAAACCTCACCCTCACCAGGACCCGTGCCCTAACACTAATCCTAAACCTATGCCTCATCCGAACCCTCCCCCTAACACTAACCCTAACCCTAACCCTAACCATCACCCTCACCCTCAGCCTAAATCTAAGCCTAACCCTAGACCTAACACTAACAAACAATCTCACCCTCACCCTAACGCTAACCCTAACACTAACCCTTACTCTCCCCCTAACTCTCACCCTAACCCTAACCCTAACCGTCACCCTAACTCTAACTCTAACCCTAAACCTCACCCTCACACTAACCCTAAATCTACACCTAAGCCACACCCTAAACCTCAACCTAACCCTAACCCTCACCATCACCCTTACCCTCACCTTAACCGTAACCCTAAACCTAAACCTAACAATAACCAAAACCCTAACCCTTACCTTCACCCTAACCATAACCATCACCCTAACCCATAACCTCACCTTAACACTTACCCTCACCCTAACACTAAATCTAACACTAACACCAACCCTCACACTGACCCTAACCCAAACAAAATCCTCAAACTCAACCGAACCCTCACCCTCAACCTAAACCTAACACTACCCCTAACCCTAATCCTCACCTTAACCCTCCCCCAAACCCTATATCAAAACCTCAACCTTACTCTCACCCTAACCTAACCCTAAAACTAACCCTACCACTAACCCTAAACCTAACCCTAAACCTAACCCTGAGCTTCAGCCTCAACCTCACCCTAACCCAAACAGTAAGCCTCATCATAACTCTAAGCCTAACCCTAACCCTAATCCTAATCCTCACACTCACCCTAACCCTAACCCTATTCCTAAACCTAATCCTATCCATAACCCTAACCGTCACCCTAAGCCTCAGCTTAGCCCTCACCCTTAAACTTATCCTAAGCCTAAACCTCAACCTAACTCTAAACATGACCCTAATCCTAACCCTAAACCTCACCGGAACCCTCACCCTCTCCCTCACACTCATGCTCAGCCTAAGGCTAAGCCTAAGCCTAACCCTAACCCTCACCCTAACCCTAAATCTAACCCTAACCCTAAAACCTAAACCTCATACTAACCCTAATCGTAACACGCACCCTCACCCACACCGTAACCGTAAGCCTAACCCTAACCCTAACAACAACCTTAACCATAACTCTAACCCTCACCCTAACCGTAACACTCACCCTAAAGCTAACACTCACCCTAACACTTACCCTAACCCTAACAATAACCCTAAACCTAACACTAACACTCACACTAACCCTAACCATCACCCTAACCCTATACCTCACACTAACCTATACCTAAACCTCACCCAACCCTAGCCCTCACCCTAACCCTAACCCTCATCCTCACCCTAACCCTCACCCTCACCCTCAGCCTAACCCTAACCCTAAACCTCACCCTAACCCTCACCCTAACCCTAAACCTAAACCTAACACTAACCCTAATCCTAACCCTCACCCTCAGCCTCACCCTAACCCTAAATCTAAACCTAAACCTCAACCTCAGACTAACACTAACCCTAAACATAAACCTCACCCTAACTCTAACCCTAAACCTCACCCTCACACTAGCCCTGGCGTTATCCCTAATCCTAACCTTAACCCTAATATTAATCCTCCCCCAAACCCTAACCCTAAACCTAACCCTAAACATCACCCTCACCATCAGCCTAAACCTAAGCCTAACCCCAGACCTAACCCTAACAAACACACTGACCCTCACCCTAAACCTAATCCTAATCCTATCCCAAAACCTAACACTAAACCTTACCCTCCCCCTAACTCTCACGCTAACCCTAACCCTAAGCGTCACCCTAAACGTAATTCTAAACCTAAACATCACTCTCAACCTAACCCTAAATCTAACCCTAACCCAAACGCTAAACCTCAAACTGACCCTAAACCTAACCTTCACCCTCAGCCTCACCCTAACCCTAAATCTAACCCTAAACCTCACCCTCACCCTAAGCCTAACCCTAACCATAAACCTCACCCTAACTCTAACCCTAAGCCTCACCCTCACCCTAGCGCTTTCCCTAACCCTAATCCTAACCCTAACCCTAATCCTAACCCTCCCCCTAACCCTAACCCTAACCCTAACCATCACTCTCACCCTCAGCCTAAACCTAAGCCTAACTCTATGCCTAACCCTAACAAACACATTGACCCTCACCCTAAAACTCAACCTAATCCTATCCCTAACCCTAACACTTAACCTTACCCTCGCCTAACTCTCACCCTAACCCTAACCCTAAGCGTCACCCTAAACCTAAACCTCACCCTCACCCTAACCTTAAATCTAACCCTAACCCAAACCCTAAACCTCAACATAACCCTAACCCTAACCCTCACCCTCACCCTAACCCAAAACCTCACCCTAATACTTACCCTCACCCTAACACTAACCATAAAACTAACACTATCCCTCACACTGACCCTAACCCTAAACCTAACCTTAAACCTCAAGCTAACCCTCACCCTCAACCTAAACCTAACACTACCCCTAACAATAAACCTCACCCTATCCCTCCCCATAACCCTATATCTAAACCTCACCCTCACCCTAACAATAAACCTAACACTAACACTAACACTACCCCTAAACCTAACCCTAAACCTGAACCTAATCCTCAGCCTCAACCTCACCCTAAACCAAACCCTAACCCTAACCCTCATCCTAAACCTAACCCACACCCTCACCCTCAGCCTAATCTTAAGCCTAACCCTAATCCTAACCCTCAACCTCAGCCTAATCCTAAGCCTATCCCTAACCCTAACCCTAACCCTCACACTCACCCTAATCCTAACCCTAATCCTACTCCTAAACCTAAACCTAACCCTCACCCTCAACCTAACCCTCACCATAAGCCTAACCCTAACATTAATCCTAACCCTAACCCTCACCCTCCGCTTCACCCTAACCCAAACTCTAACACTAAAACTTATCCTAACACTAACCCTAAATCTAACCCTAAACCTCACCCTCAACCTAACCCTAACCCTAACACTAACAGTAAAACCCACCCTAACCCTAACCCTAACCCTCACCTGCACCCTCACCCTCACCGTAACTCTAACCCTAACACTAACAATAACACTAATCCTAAACAGAACCATCGCCCTAACCCTAACGCTCACCCTAATGCTCAGCCTAAGCCTAAGCCTAAGCCTAAGCCTAAGCCTAACCCTAACACTCACCCTAAACCTACACCTATCACAAACCCTAACTCTAACCCTAAACCTCACTGTCACTCTAACCCTAATTCAATCCTTAACCCTAAACCTAAACCTCATCCTAACCCTAACCGTAACCCTCACCCTAACCCTCACCTTAACCGTAACCCTAACCCTAACAATAACCTTAACCATAATCCAAACCCTCACCATAACCATAACCATAACCCTCACCCTAAACCTAAACCTCACCCTAACACTTACCCTAAACCTAACAATAAACCTAACCCTAACACTAACCCTCACACTAAACCTAACCATCACCATAACCCTAAACCTCACGCTAACCCCATCCCTAACCCTCACCCAACCCTAGCCCTCACCCTAACCCTAAACCTAATCCTCACACTAACCCTCACCCTCATCCTCACCCCCAGCCTAATCCTAACCCTAAACATAACCCTCAGCCTAACCCTCACCCTAACCCTCATCCTAAACCTTACACTACCCCTAACCTTAACCCTCACGCTCAGCCTCACGCTAACCCTAACTCTAACCCTTAAACTCACCCTCACCCTAACCCTAACCCTAACCATGAACCTCACCCTAACTCGAACCCTAAGCCTCACCCTCACCCTAGCGCTTGCTGAAACCCTAATCCTAACCCTAACCCTAATCCTAACCCTCACCCTAACCCTAACCCTAACCCTAACCATCACCCTCACCCTCAGCCTAAAACTAAGCCTAAATCTAGACATAACCCTAACAAACACACTGACCCTCAACTTAACCCTAAACCTAATCCTATCCCTAACCCAAAAACTAACCCTTACCCTCCCCTAACTCTGACCCTAACCCTAACCCTAAGCATCACCCTAACCCTAAACCTCACCCTCACCCTAACCCTAAATCTAACCCTAACCCAAACCCTAAACCTCAACCTAACCCTAACCCTAACCCTCACCCTCACCCTCACTGTAACCGTAACCCTAAACCTAAACCTAACAATAACCCTAACCCTAACCCTAACCCTCACCCTAACCATAACCGTCACCCCATCCCAAACCTCACCCTAACAATTACCCTCACCCTAACATTAACCCTAACATTAACACTATCCCTCACTCTGACCCTAAACCTAACCCTAATCTTAAACCTCAACCTAACCCTCACCCTCAACCTAAACCTAACACTACCCCTAACCCTAACCCTCACCCTCTCCCTCCCCTTAACCCTATATCTAAACCTAACCCTCACCCTAACTTTAACCCTAACCCTAAAACTAACACTACCCCTAAACCTAACCCTAAACCTAACCCTAATCCTCAGCCTCAACCTCACCCTAACCCAAACCCAAACCCTAAACCTCATCCTAACTCTAAGCCTAACCCTAACCCTAATCCTAACCCTCACACTCACCCTAACCCTAATCCTAAACCTAACCATATCCCTAACCCTAACCCTCACCCTAACCCTCAGCCTAGCCCTCACCCTTAAATTTATCCTAACCCTAAACCTCAAAGTAACTCTCAACCTAATCCTAACCCTCACCCGGACCCGAACACGAACCCTCACCCTCATGCTCGGCCTAAGCCTAAGCCTAAGCCTAAGCCTAACCCTAACCCTAACCCTCACCCTAACCCTAATCCTCACCTTCACTGTAACCTTAACCCTCAACCTAATATTCACCCTAACCCTAACCCTAACCCTAAATCATAATCGAACACTAACCCTAACATTCAACCTCACCCTAGCCCTCACCCTAACCCTAATCCTAACCCTAATCCTCATCCTTACCCTCACCCTAACCCTAACTTTAGCCCTCACCCTAACCCTAACTCTAACCCTAATTCTCAACTTAACCCTAACCCTCACGCTCACCGTAACCCTAACCCTAACCCTCAACCTAACCCTAAGCCTCACACTCAATGTAAACCTAACCCTCACCCCCACCCTCACCCTCAATCTAACCCTAAGCCTAAACCGAACCCTAACATTATCGCTCACACTCACCCTAAACCTTATCCTAAACCTAATCCTAACCCTAAGCCTAACCCTCACACTCAAACTAAACCTCACCCTAACCCTAAATCTAACACTAAACCTAAACCTCAAACTCAGCTTCACCCTAACCCTAATTCTAACCCTAAACCTTACACTCACCCTAACCCTAACACTAAACCTAACCCTAAACCTCACCCTAACCCTAACCCTAAACCTCACCCTCACCCTAATCCTAACCGTAACCCTCATCTAACCCTCACCCTAAGACTAAACCTAACCCTCACCGTCACCCTCAATCAACATATACCTAATCCTAACCCTCACTCTCAACCTCACCCTAAGCCTAACCCTAAGCCTAACCCTAACCCTAACCCTCACACTCACCCTAACCTATATGCTAATCCTAATCCTAACCTTAAGCCTAACCCTCTCCCTCAACATAACCCTCACACTAACCCTAACTCTAACACTAACCCTAAACGTAACCCTCAATTTCAGCCTCACCCTAGCCCTAACTCTAATCGTAAACCTCACCCTCACCCTAACCCTAACCCTAACCCTAACCCTAAATGGCACCCTAACGCTAACCCTCACCGTAACTCTAACCCTAACACTAACAATAACACTAATTCTAAACAGAACCAACAATCTAACCCAAAACGTCACCCTCATGCTCGGCCTAAGCCTAAGCCTAAGCCTAACCCTAACCCTAAACCTCACCGTAAACCTAACCCTATCACAAACCCTAACACTAAACCTAAACTTCACTGTCAGCATAACCCTAATTCTATCCCTAACCCTAAACCTAAACCTCATCCTAACCCTAACCGTAACCCTCACCCTCACCCTCAACTTAACCGTAACCCAACCCTAACAATAAACTTAACCATAACCCTAAACCTCACCATAACCATAACACTCACCCTAAACCTAACCCTCACCCTAACACTTACCCTAATCCTAAAAATAACCCTAACCCTAACAATAACCATCACCCTCACCCTCAGCCTAAACCTAAGCCTAACTCTAGACCTAACCCTAACAAACACAATGACCCTCACCCTAATCCTAAACCTAATCCTATCCCTAACCCTAACACTAACCCTTACCCTCCCCTAACCCTCATCCTAACCCTAACCCACACCCTCATCCTCAGCCTAATCCTCAGCCTAACCCTAAACCTAACCCTAACACTCACCCTAACCCTAACTCTATACCTCACACTAACCCTAACCCTAACCCTCAACCTCAGCCTAACCCTAAGCCTATCCCTAACCCTAACCCTAACCCTCACACTCACCCTAACACTAACCCTAATCCTACTCCTAACCCTAACCCTAACCCTCACCCTCAACCTAACCCTCCCCTTAAGCCTAACCCTAACATTAATCCTAAACCTAACCCTCACCCTCAGCCTCACCCTAACACTAACTCTAACACTAAACTTCACCTTAACACTAAACCTAAATCTAAACCTAAACCTCACTCTCAACCTTACCCTAATCCTAACACTAACCGTAAAGCCCACCCTAAGCCTAACCCTAAACTTCACCTGCACCTGCGCCCTCACCATAACTCTAACCCTAACACTAACAATAACACTAATCCTAAACAGAATCATCACCCTAACCATAACCCTCACCCTCATGCTCAGCCTAAGCCTAAGCCTAAGCCTAAGACAAACCGTAACCCTCAACCTAACCCTAACCCTATCACAAACCCTAACTCTAACCCTAAACCTCACTGTCACCCTAACCCTAATTCTATCCCAAACCCTAAACCTAAACCTCATCCTAAACCTAACTGTAACCCTCACCCTCACCTCACCTTAACCATAACCCTAACCCTAACAATATCCTTAACCATAACCCTAACCCTCACCCTATCCATAACCCCCACCCTAAACCTAACCCTCACCCTAACACTTACCCTAACCCTAACAATAACCCTAACCCTAACACTAACCCTCACACTAACCCTAACCATCACCGTAACCGTAAACCTCACGGTAACCCTATCCCTAACCCTCACCCAACCCTGGCCCTCACCCTAACCCTAACCCTATTCCTCAACCTAACCCTCACCCTCATCCTCACCCTCAGCCTAACCCTAACCCTAAACTAACCCTAACCCTCACCCTAACCCTCATCCTATCCCTAAACCTAAACCTAACACTAACCCTAACCCTAACCCTCAACCTCAGACTCACCCTAACCCTAACTCCAACCCTAAACCTCACCCTCACCCTAACCCTAACCCTAACCATAAACCTCACCCTAACTCTAACCCTAAGCCTCACCCTCACCCTAGCGCTTGCTGAAACCCTAATCCTAACCCTAACCCTAATCCTATCCCTCCCCCTAACCCTAATCCTAACCCTAACCCTAAAACGTCACCCTCACCCTCAGCCTAAATCTAAGCCTAAATCTAGACCTAACCCTAACAAACACAATGACACTCACCTTTACCCTAAACATAATCCTATCCCTAACCCAAAAACTAACCCTTACCCTCCCCTAACTCTGACCCTAACCCTAACCCTAAGCGTCACCCTAACCCTAAACCTCACTCTCACCCTAACCCTAAATCTAACCCTAACCCAAACCCTAAACCTCAACCTAACCCTAACCCTAACCCTCACCCTCACCCTCACCCTAACCGTAAACCTAAACCTAAACCTAACAATAACCCTAACCCTAACCCTAACCCTCACTCTAACCATAACCGTCACCCTAACCCATAACCTCACCCTAACACTTACCCTCACCCTAACACTAACCCTAACACTAACACTATCCCTCACACTGACCCTAACCCTAACACTACCCTTAAACCTCAACCTAACCCTCACCCTCAACCTAAACCTAACACTACCCCTAACCCTAACCCTCACCCTATCCCTCCCACTAACCCTATATCTAAACCTCACCCTCACGCTAACCCTAACCCTAACCCTAACACTAACAATACCCCTAAACCTAACCCTAAACCTAACCCTAATCCTCAGCCTCAAACTCATCCTAACCCAAACCCTAACCCTAAACCTCATCCTAAGTCTAAGCCTAACCCTAACCTTAATGCTAACCCTCACACTTACACTAACCCTAATCCTAAACCTAACCCTATCCCTAACCCTAACCCTCACCCTAACCCACAGCCTAGCCCTCACCCTTAAACTTATCCTAACCCTAAACCTCAACCTAAATCTCAACCTAACCCTAACCGTCACCCGGACCCGAAGCGGAACACTCACCCTCATGCTTGGCCTAAGCCTAAGCCTAAGCGTAAGCCTAACCCTAGCCCTAACCCTCACCCTAACCCTAACTCTAACCCTAACCCTAAACCAAAACCTCATCCTAACCCTAAACTAATCCTCACGCTCACCCTCACAGTAACAGTAACCCTACCCTGAAACCTAACAATACACCTAACCCTAAACCTAACACTCACTCTAACCATAACCCTCACCATAACCTTAACCTCACCCTAAAATTTACCCTCACCCTAACACTAACCCTAACCCTCACACTCACCCTAGCCTTCACCCTAACCCTAACAATCATCCTTACCCTAAACCTCACACTAAACCTAAAGCTAATCCTTAATCTAACCCTCACTCTCACCCTAATGTTAACACTCACCCTCACCCTAACCCTAACCCTCACCCTTACTTGAACCCTCACCCTCAGCCTAAACCTCAGCTTTACCCGTCCCATCACTCCCAGGCTAAACTGCACCCTAACCCTAACCCTCATACTAACCCTAACTGTACCCCTAAAACTCACCCTCACCATAACCTAAGTCTAACTTTCACCCTAACCCTAAACCTCATCCTAACACTCACTCTAACCCTAAAACTCATCCTAACACTCACCCTAACTGTGAACCTAACAATCATCCTAACCCTAACCCTCACCCTCAACCTCAAAATCAGCCTAATCCTAAGCCTAAGCATAACCCTTACCCTAAACCTCACCCTCACCCTAACCCTAATCCTAATCCTAACCCTCACTCTAACCCTAACTCTAAACATCATCCTAAACCTAAACCTCACACCCACCCTCACCCTCATCCTAACCCTAAGCCTAAGCCTAAGCCTAACCCTAACCCTCACACTCACCCTCACCCTCACCCTAATCCTAACCCTAACCCTAACCGTAACCCTAAACCTCAAACTAACGCTCACCCTAACCTTAATACTAAAACTAAACCTAAGGCTCACCCTCGACCTAACCCTCCAACTAACCCTAAATCTAACCCTAAACCTCACCCTTACCCTAACCCTAATCCTAATCCCTAACCCTAAACCTCAACCTAACCCTAACCCTAACCCTCACCCTCACCCTCACAATAACCGTAACACTAACCCTAAAAATAACACTAATCCTAACCCTAACCCTAATCCTAATGTTAATACTCACACTCAAGCTAACCCTAATCCTAATCCTAACCCTCACCCTAACCCTAATCCTCACCCTCACTGTAACTCTAACCCTCAACCTAATCCTCACCGGAACCCTAACCCTAACCCTAATCCTTAATCTAACACTAACCCTAACCCTCAAACTCACCCTAGCCCTCAACCTAACCCTAATCCTAACCCTAATCCTCATCCTTACCCTCACCCTAACCCTAACCTTAACCTTCACCCTAACCCTAACTCTAACTCTAACTCTCAACCTAACCGTAACCCTCACACTCACCCTAAACCTAAACCTCACCACCACCCTCACCCTCAGTCTAACCTTAAGCCTAACCCTAACCATAACCATATCGCTCACCCTCACCCTAAGCCTAACCCTAACCATAAACCTCACCCTAAAGCCTCACCCTCACCCTAGCGCTTGCTGAAACCCTAATCCTAAACCTAACCCTAATCCTAACCCTCCCCCTATCCCTAACCCTAACCCTAACCCTAACCATCACCTTCAACCTCAGCCTAAACCTAAGCCTAACCCTAGACCTAACCCTAACAAACACACTGACCCTCAACTTAATCCTAACCCTAATCCTATCCCTAACCATAACAATAATCCTTACCCTCCCCCTAACTCTCACCCTAACCCTAACCCTAAGCTTCACCCTAACCCTAACTCTAACCCTAAACCTCACCCTCACCCTCACCCTAACCCTAACCCTAACTCAAACCCTAAACCTCAAACTAACCCTAACCCTAACCCTCACCCTCACCCTCACTGTAACCATAACCCTAAACCTAAACCTAACAATAAACCTAACCATAACCCTAACCATCACCCTAACCATAACCGTCACCATAACCTATAACCTCACCGTAACACTTACCCTCACCCTAACACTAACCCTAACACTAACACTAAGCCTCAAACTGACCCTAACCCTAACCCTATCCCTAAACGTCAACCTAACCCTCACCCTCAACCTAAACCTTACACTACCCCTAATCATAACCCTCACCCTAACCCTCCCCCTGACCCTATATGTAAACCTCACCCTAACCCTAACCCTAACCCTAACCCTAACACTAACACTACCCCTAAACCTAACCCTAAACCTAACCCTAATCCTCAGCCTCAAACTCATCCTAACCCAAACCCTAACCCTAAACCTCATTCTTACTCTAAGCCTAACCCTAACACTAATCCTAACACTCACACTCAAATGAACCCTAATCCTAAACCTAACCCTATCCCTAACCATAACCCTCAACCTAACCCTCAGCCTAGCCCTCACCCTTAAACTTATCCTAACCCTAAACCTCAACCTAACTCTCAACCTAACCCTATCCCGAACCTAAACTCGAACCCTACCCGAACCCTCATGCTCGACCTAAGCCTAAGCCTAAGCGTAAGCCTAACCCTCCCCCTAACCCTACCCCTAACCCTATTTCTAAACCTAAACCTCAGCCTCACCCTAACCCTAACCCTAACCCTAAACCCAACCCTAAACCTAATCCTAACCCTCACTTGCACATTCACCCTCACAGTAACTCTAACCCAAACCCTAAAAATAACACTAAACCTAACCCGAACCATCACCCTAACCATAATCCTCACCCCCACCCTCACCCTCAGCCTAACCAGAAGCCTAAGCCTAACCTTCACCCTAACCCTCACACTCACCCTCAATCGAACCCTAATCCTAAACCTAACCTTATCCCTAAACCTCAAACTAACCCTCAAACGTACCCTAACTGTAACACTAACCCTAACCCTAAACCTCACCCTCACCCTCACCCTAAACCTAACCCTAAACCTCACCCTCACCCTAGCCCTCACCCTAACCGTAATTCTAACCCTCACCCTCACCCTAACCCTAAACCTCATCCTCTCTCTAAACCTCACACTAACTCTAACCCTAATCCTCAATCTTACAATCAACCTGACCCTAAACCTGCCCCTTACTCTAACCCTAATCCTAAACCTAACCCTCACCCTTATCTTAACCCTCACCCTCACCCTAAACCTCACCTTTACCCTTACCTTCATGCGCACCCAAACCCTCACCCTAACCCTAAACCTTATTCTAATCCTCAACCTCACCCTAGCCCTCACCCTAACCCTAATCCTAAACCTAACCCTCATCCTAACCCTAACACTCACCCTAACCCTAACCATCACCCTAACCCTAATCCTCACCTCTACCCTCAACCTAAGCCTAACCCTAAACCTAAGTCTAACCCTAACCCTAATCCTCACACTCACCCTCACCCTAATCCTAAACCTAACACTAACCCTAACCCTAACCCTAAACCTCATCCTAACCCTCCCCCTAACCTTAACCCTAACACTAAACCTAACCTTAATCCCTGACCTAACACTCCAACTAAACCTAACCCTAACCCTAAACTTCAGCCTCACCCTAACCCTAATCCTAACCCTAAACCTAACCTTAACCCTAACCATAATCCTAAAACTCACCCTCACCCTAACCCTAATCCTCACCCTAACACTCACTGTAACCCTAACCCTCACTCTCACCTTAACCCTAATCCTCAACCTAACCCTTACCCTCACCCTAATCCTAACCATAACCCTAACCATAACCCTAAACTTCAACCTAAACCTCACCCTAACCTTAACCCTAACACTAACCCTAAACTTCACCCTCGAACTAAACCTCAAACTAACCCAAAATCTAAACCTAAACCTCACCCTCACCCTAACCCTTATCCCAAACCTAAACCTAAAACTAACCCTAATCCTAACCCTAATCCTAACACTAACCCTCACCCTAAACCTAATCCTAACACTCACCCTCACCCTAACCCTAATCCTATCCCTAACCCTTACCCTAACACTCACCCTCACACTCACTGTAACCCTAACCCTCAACCTAACCCTCACCCTAAAGCTAAATCTAACCCTAAACCTTAATCTAACACTAACCCTAACCCTCGCCCTCACCCTAGCCCTCACCATAATGCTAATCCTAACCCTAATCCTCATTCTTACCCTCACCCTAACCCTAAATTTAACCCTTAATCTAACCCTAATCCTAACCCTAACCCTCAACCTAACCCTAACCCTCAAACTCACCCTCACCCTCATCCCAAACCTAATCCTAACGCTAAGCCTAAACCTCACCCACAACTTAACCCTCGCTCTAACCCTAACACTAACACTAATCCTAACACTAAACCTCACACTAACCCTAACACTCAACCTCAGCCTCATTCTAACCCTAACTCTAACCCTAAACCTCAACCTCACCTTAACCCTAACCCTAACCCTAAGCATAAACCTCACCCTAACCCTAACGCTAAACCTCACCTGCCACTAGCCCTCACCCTAACCATAATCCTAACCCTAACCCTCATCCTAACCCTCACCCTAACACTAACCCTAACACTGACCCTCACTCTAACCCTAATCCTAACCCTAACTCTCAAACTGACACTAACCCTCACCGTCACCGAAACCCTTACCCTAACCCTAACCCTAACCCTAAACTTAACCCGAACCCTAACTCTCACACTAACCCTAACCCTAACCCTCACCCTAACCCTAATGCTCACCTTTGCCATAACCCTCACACTCAGCCTAACCATCACGTTTACCCTTACCTTCACCCCCAGCATAACCTTCACCCTAACCGTCAACCTAACCCTCACCCTAACCCTAACTCTACCCCTAAAACTCACCCTCCATCTAACCCTAACTCTAACACTAACCCTAACACTAAACCTCACCCTAACCCTAACCCTCAAACTGACCCTAACCCTCACCCGCACCCTCACCCTCAGCCTAAACCTAAGGCTAACCCTAACCCTAACCCTCACACTCACCCTAACCAAAACCCGAATCCTAATCCTAACCCTAATCCTAACTTCACCCTCACCCTCAGCCTCACCCTAACCCTAATTCTAACCCTAAACCTCAGCCTCACCTATCCCTAAGGCTAACCCTAACCATAAACCTAACCCAAACTGTAATCCTAACCCACCCCTTACTCTCACCCTAACCCTAAACCTAACACTAACCCTAACCCTAAACCTCAATTTAACCTTCACCCTAACCCTAAATCTAACCCTAATCCTCACACTCACCCTAACCCTCACTCTAACCCTAAACCAAAACCTAAACCTCAACCTAACCCTAACCCTAACCCTCATCCTCACCCTCACCATAACTGAAACATTAAACCTAACCCTAACAATAACCCTAATCCTTATCCTAACCCTCACCCTAACCCTAACCCTCACAATTACCCAAACCCTCACCCTAACACCAACCCTCACCCTAAAACTAACCCTAATCCTAACATTAACCCTCACACTAACCCTAATCCTAACCCTAACCCTAAATCTCAAACTAACCCTCACCCTCACCCTAACCCTAACAATAACCCTATCCCTGACCCTCACCCTTTCCCTCCCCCTAACACTATATCTAACCCTAAACCTCACCCAAACCCTAACTATAATCCTAAACCAACCCTAAACCCCACCCTAAACCTAAACCTAACACTAACCCTCACCCCCACCCTCACCCTCACGGTAATTCTAACCCTAACCTTAACAATAACACTACCCCTAACCCTAACCATCACCCTAACCCTAATCCTCACCCCCACCCTCACCCTTAGCCTAACTGTAAGCCTAAGCCTAATCCTCACCCTAAATCTCACACTCAGCCTCACCCTAACACTAACCCTCACGCTTACCTTAACCCTCACCCTCATCTTAACAGTCACCCTCAGCGTAAACCTCACCTTTACCCTTACCATCATCCTCACCCTAACCTCACCCGAACCCTAAACTTCATCCTAACCCTCACACTAACAGTAAACCTAACCATCATGCTAACCCTAACCCTCACCCTCAAAATCACCCTCAGCCTAACCCAAAGCCTAAGCCTAAGCCTTACCCTAACCCTAGCCCTCACCGGAGCCCTCACCCTTACCCTAATCCTAACCATCACCCTAACCCTAAACCTCACCTCCACCCTCACCCTCAGCCTAAACCTAAGCCTAAGCCTAGCCCTAACCCTAATCCTCACCCCCGCCCTCACCATTAGCCTAACCATAAGCCGAAGCCTAATCCTCACCCTAAACCTCACACTCAGTCTCACCCTAACCCTAAACCTAAACCTAACCATATCCCTAAACCTCAACCTAACCCTCACCCTCACACTTACCCTAACACTAACCTTAACACTAAACATCACCCTATCCCTCCCCCTAACCCTAACCCTAACCCTAACCATAACCATAACCCTCACCTTCAGCCTCATGCTCACAGCAAAATTAACCCTAAACATAACACTAACAATAAATCTAACCCTAAGCCTAACCCAAACCCTAACTCTAATCCTCAACCCCACCCTCACCCTCATCCTAAGCCTAAGCCTAACAATAACTCTAACCCTAAACCTAACCCTAAAACTAACCCTAATCCTCAGATTCACCCTCATACTAACCCAAACCCTAAACCTAACCCTCACCCTAACTCTAAGGCTAACCCTAACCCTAAACCTCACACTCACACTCACCCTAACCCTAATCCTCAACCTAACCCTTTCCCTAACCCTAGACCATACCCTAACCCTATCCCTAGCCCTCATCATTACCCTAATCCTAACCTTAAACCTCAATCTAACCTTCACACTAACCCGAACCCTAACCCAAACCCTAACCCTCACCCTCATGCTCGGCCTAAGCCCAAGCCTAAGCTTAAGCTTAAACCTAACTCTAACCCTCACCCTAACCCTAACACTAACACTAACCCTAACTAACCCTAACTGTCACCCTCACCCTAACCTTAACTCTAACCCTAACAGTAAAACTAAACCTCATCCTAACCCTAACACTAACCCTAACCCTAACACTAACACTAACCATAAACCTAACCCTAACCCTAACAATAACCCTAACACTAACCCTCACACTCACCCTAACCATAACCCTCACCCTAACACTAACCCTCACCCTAACACTTACCCTCACCCTAACATAAACCCTAATGCTAACTCTAACGCTCACACTAACCCGAAGCATCACCCTAACCATAAACCTCGCCCTAACACTAACCCTAACCTTCATCCGCACCCTAAACCTCACACTAACCCTAACAGTAATCCTCAATCTAACCCTCACCATCACCCTCACCCAAACACTAACCCTCACCCTAACCCTAACCCTCACCCTTACTGTAACCCTGACCCTCAGCCTAACCCTCAAATTTACCCTTAACTTCAACCCCACCCTAACCCGCACCCTAACCCTAACCCTGACCCTAACTCGCACCCTAAACCTAACTCTACCCCTAAACCCCACCCTCACCTTAAACCTAAATCTAACCCTAACCCTAACACTAAACTTCACCCTAACCCTAACCCTAAATCTCACCGTCACACTCACCGTAACCGTAACCCTAACCCTAACAATAACACTAACCATAAGCCTCACCCTAACCATAACCCTCACCCTAAACCTAACCCTCACCCTAACACTTACCCTCACCCTAACACTGCCCCTAATCCGAACACTAAACCTCACACTAACTCTAACCCTCACCATAATCCTAAACCTCACCATAAACCTAACCCTAACCGTAACACTCACCCTCACCCTAGCCCTCACCTTAACCCTAATTTTAACCCTCACCCTCACCCTAACCCTAACCCACATCCTCACCCTAAACCGCACACTAACCCTAACCCTTATCCTCAATCTAACAATCACCCTGACCCTAACCCTCACCCTTACCTTTACCCTAAACCAAACACTAACCATCACCCTAACCCTCAACCTCAGCCTACACCTCACCTTTACCCTTACCATCAACCTCACCTAACCCTCAACCTAACCCTAACCCTCACCCTCACCGTAACCCTAACCCTCAACCTAACCCTCACCATAACCCTAAATCTAACCCTCAACCTTAATCTAACACTAACCCTAAACCTCACCCTCAACCTAGCCCTCACCCTATCCCTAGTCTTCAACCTTAACCTCACCCTAACCCTAACCTTAACCCTTACCCTAAACCTAATCCTAACCCTAAGCCTCAACCTTACCCTAAAACTCAAGCTCACCTTAAACCTAACCCTAACCCTCACCCTAACCCTAAATTTAAACGAACCCTAACTCTCACCATAAACCTAACCCTAACCCTCACTCTCAACCTCACCCTCAGCCTAACCCTACACCTAAGCCTAACCCTAACCCTCACACTCACCCTAACCCTTAGGCTAATCCTAATACTAACCTTAAGCCTAACCCTCACCCTCAACCTAACCCTCATACTAACCCTAACTCTAACACTAACATAAACCTAACCCTCAATTTCAGCCTCACCCTAACCCTAACTCTAACCGTAAACCTCACCCTCACCCTCACCCTAACCCTAACCCTAAACATCACCCTAACACTAACCCTAAACCTTAACCTCAAACTAGCTCTCACACTAACCCTAATCATATCCCTAACCCTCATCATAACCTTCATCCTAACACTAACCCTAAACTTCACCTCAACCTAACCCTAATCCTCACACTAACCCTCAACCTAACCCTAACCCTCATCCTCACCGTAACCCGTACCCTAACCCTCAACCCAACCCTAAACTTAACCCGAACCCTAACACTCACCCCAACCCTAACCCTAACCCTCACCCTAACACTAACCCTCACCCTTACCGTAAACCTCACCCTCAGCCTAACCCTCACCTTTAACCTTAACGACACCCTCAACCTAAAACTAACCCTAACCCAAATTCTAACCGTAAACCTCACCCTAACCCTAAACCTCACCCTCACCCTCCACCTCACCATAAGTCTAACCGTAACCCTAACTATATCACTTACCCTAACCCTAATCCTAACCCTAACCATAAGCCTCACGCTCAGCCTCAACCCCAGCCTAACCCTAATCCTAACCCTAACTCTCATCCTAACCCTCCCCATAACCCTAACCCTAACCCTAAACCTAACGCTTAACCTAACCGTAATCCTCAGCCCCATCCTCACCCTATCACAAACCCTAACCCTAACCCTCCCCCTAACACTAACTCTAATCCTAAACCTCACCATCACACTAAACCTAGCCCTAAACCTAACCCTAAACCACACCCTAACCCTAACCCTCACCCTAAGAATGACAATAACCCTAACCCAACCCTAACCCTAACTATTACACTCACCTTCAGGCTCATGCTCACCACAAACTTAAACCTAACCATAACACTAACAATAAGCCTAAACCTAAACCTAACCCTAACCCTAACTCTAATACTCAAACCCACCCTCCCCCTCATCCTAAATATAAGCCTTATCCTAACTCTAACCCTAACCCTCACCATAACCCTAACCCTAACCCTAATCCTAACACTAACCTTAATCCTAAACCTAACCATAAACCTAACCCTAATCTTCAGCCTCACCCTCTCCCTAAACCAAACCCTAACCCTAACCCTCACCCTAACTCTAAGCCTAACCCTAAACCTAAACCTCACACTCACCCTCAATCTAACCCTAATCCTAAACCTAACCCTATCCCTAACCCTAGCCCTCACCCTAACCCTAACCCTAGCCACCACCCTTACCCTAATCCTAATCCTAAAACTCAATCTAACCTTCACACTAACCCGAACCCTAACCCTCACCCTAACCCTCACCCTCATGCTCGGCCTAACCCAAGCCTAAGCCTAAGCCTAACCCTAACCCTAACCTCACCCTAACCCTAACACTAACACTAACCCTAACTCTAACCCTAAATCTCACCCTCATCCTAACCTTACCTCTAAACCTAACCTTAAAACTAAACCTCAATCTAACCCTAACCCTAACCCTAACCCTAAACATAACCCTAACCCAAAACCTAACCCTAACAATAAACCTAACCCTAACCCTCACACTCACCCTAATCATAAACCTCACCCTAACCCTAACCCTCACTCTAAAACTTACTCTCACCCTAACATAAACCCTAACGCTAACACTAACGCTCCCACTAACCCTAAGCATCACCCTAACCATAAACCTCACCCTAACACTAACCCTAACCCTCAACCTCACCCTAAACCTCACACTAACCCTAACACTAATCCTCAATCTAACCCTCACCTTCACCCTAACCCTAACACTAACCCTCACCCTAACCTTAACCCTCACCCTTACTGTAACCCTCACCCTCAGGCTAACCCTCAAATTTACCCTTACCTTCAACCCCACCCTAACCCTCACCCTAACCCTTACCTTGACCCTGACCCTCACCCTAACCCTAACTCTACCCCTAAACATCACCCTCACCTTAACCCTAACTCTAACCCTAACCCTAACACTAAAGTTCACCCTAACCCTAACCCTAACTCTCACCCTCACACTCACCGTAACCATAACCCTAACCCTAACCCTAACAATAACCCTAACCCTTACACTCACCCTAATCATAACCCTCACCCTAAGCCTAACCTTCACCCTAACACTAACCCACACCCTAGCCCTCACCCTAACCCTAATTCTAACCGTCACCCTCAACCTCATCATAACTCTAACCCTAACCCTAACAATAACACTTCCCCTAACCCTAATCCTAACCCTAACCATAACCATAACCCTCACCCGCAGCCTCAACCTCAGCCTAACCATAAGCCTAAGCCTTACCCTAACCCTAACCATAATCCTAACCCTAACCCTAAATCTAACCCTAACCATAACCCTAAACCTAACCCTAATCCTCAGCCTCACCCTAATCCTAACCCAAAACCTCACCCTAACCCGCACCCTAACCCTAAGCCTAACCTTAACCCTAACCCTCACACTCAACCTCACCCTTACCCTAATCCTAAACCTAACTCTATCCCTAACCCTAACCCTCACCCTAACACTCAAACTAACATTCACCCTCAACCTAACCCTAACCCTCACCGTAACCATAACACTCACCCTAACCCTAACCCTCCCCCTACCACTAACCGTCAACCTAACACTAACCCTAACGCTAACACTAACCTTCACACTAACCCTAACCCTCACCCTAGCCCTCACACTAACCCTAATTCTAACCCTCACCCTCTCCCTAAACCTGACCCTCATCCTAACCCTAATCCTCACACTAACCATAACACTAATCCTCATTCTAACCCTCATCCTATCCTTAACCCTAACCCTTACACTAACCCTAAACCTAACCCAACCCTCACCCTTATATTAACCCTCACCCTCAGTGTAAACCTCACTTTTACCCTTACCATCATCCTCACCCTAACCTCACCCTAACCCTAAACCTCATCCTAACCCTCACCCTAACCATAAACTTAACCATCACGATAACCCTAACGCTCATCCTCAAACTCACCCTCAGCCTAACCTTAAGCCTAAGCCTAAGCCTTACCCTAACCCTCACCCTCCCCCGAGCCCTCACACTTACCCTAATCTTAACCATCACCCTAACCCTAATCCTCATCCCATCCTCACCCTCAGGCTAACCCTAAGCCTAAGCCTAAGCCTAAACCTCACCCTCACACTCACCCTCACCTTCACCCTAATCCTAACACTAACCATAACCCTAACCCTAAACCTCAAACTAACCCTCACCCTAACCTTAACCCTAACACTAACCCTAACCCTAACCCTTGATCTAACTCTCCCCCTAAACTTAAATCTAACCCTAAACCTCACCCTCACCCTAACCCTAATCCTAACCATAAAACTAAACCTCACCCTAACACTCTCGCAAAACCTCACCCTCATCCTCATCCTCACCCTCACTGTTACTGTGACCTTAACCCTAACAATAACACTAATCCTAACCCTAAAGCTAACTCTAACCCTAACCTTAATCCTAACACTCACCCTCACCCTAACCTAATACTAAACCTAAACCTCACGCTAACCCTAACCCTCACATCACCGTAACCCTAACTCTCATCCTAACCCTCACACTAACCCTAACCCTAACAGAAAACCTCACCCTAACCCTAACCCTAAACCTCACCTGCCCCTAGCCTTCACCCTAAACCTAATCCTAACCCTAACCCTCATCCTAACTCTCACCCTAACACTAACCCTAACCCTAACCCTCTACCTAACCCTAATCCTAACCCTAACTATCAAACTGACACTAACCCTCACCCTCACCGTAACCCTTAACCTAATCCTAACCCTAATCCTAAAATTAACCCAAACCCTAACTCTCACACTAACCCTAAACCTCACCCTTACCCTAAACCTAACCCTCACCCATGCAATAAACTTCACATTCAGCCTAACCGTCACGTTTTCCCTTACCTTCACCCCCATCCTAACCCTCACCCTAACCCTAACACTCAAACTAACTCTCACCCTAACCCTAACTCTACGCCAAAATCTCACCCTCACTCTAACCCTAACTCTAACACTAACCCTAACACTAATCCTCACCCTAACCCTAACCCTAACCCTCAAACTAATCCTAACCCTCACCCACACCCTCACCCTCAGCCTAAACCTGAGGCTAACCCTAACCCTAACCCTAATCCTCACACCCACCCTCACCCTCAGCCTAACCCTAAACCTAACCCTAACACTAACCCTCACCATAACCCTAACTCTAACCCTAACCTAAAAACCTAACCCTAACCCTAACCCTAAACCTAACCCTAATCCTCACCCCCACCCTCACCCTAACCCAAACCCTAACCCTAACCCTCCCCCTAAGTATAACTCTAATTGTAAACCTCACCCTCACCCTAACCCTTACCATAAACCTATCCCTAAACTGCACCCTAACCCTAACCCTCACCCTCAACCTTATTTTTACCGTATCTCTAACCCTAACCCTAACCATAAACCTCACCTTCAGCCTCATGCTCACCTCATGCTCACTTAACCCTAAGCATAACACTAACAATAAGCCTAAACCTAAGCCTTACCCAAACCCTAACTCTAATCCTCAAACCCACCCTCACCCTCATCCTAACCCTAAGGCTAATCCTAACTCTAACCCTAATTCTATCCATAACCCTAACCCTAACCCTAACACTAACCCTAACAATAAACCTAACCCTAAAAATAAGCCTAATCCTCAGCCTCACCCTCACACTAACCCAAAGCCTAACCCTAACCCTCACCCTAATTCTAAGCCTAACCCTAACTCTAAACCTCACACTCACCCTCACCCTAACCCTAATCCTAAACCTAACCCTATCCCTAACCATAGCCCTCACCCTAAACCTAACCCTAGCCCTAACCCTTACCCTAATCCTAACCCTAAACCTCAATCTAACCTTCACCCTAACCTTCACCCTAACCCGAACCCTACCCCGAACCCTCATGCTCCGCATAAGCCTAAGCCTAAGCCTAAGCCTAAGCCTAAACCTCACCCTAACCCTAACCCTAACCCTCATCATAACACTCACCTAACCATAACTGGAACCATCATTCTAAACCTAATCCTCATCCCCAACCTCACCCTCAGCCTAACCCTAAGCCTCAGGATAACCCTCACCCTAACCCTTACACTTACCCTCACACTAACCCTAATCCTAACGCTAACCCTAAACCTAAACCTCAACCTAACCCTCACCCTAACCCTAACCCTAACCCTCACCTTAGTCCTCACAATAACCTTCAGTCCAAACCTAACCCACACCCTCACCATAACCCAAACCCTCAGCCTAAATCTCAACCTAACCCTAGCCCTCATCCTAACCAAAATCTTAACCATACCCCTCATGCAAACCCTCACCCTAACCCTCACCCTAAACCTAGCCCTAATCCTATCCCTCAACCTAACCTTAAACCTCACCCTCAACATAACCCTAACCCTAACCCTCACCCTATCCCTAAACCTAACCCTAACCCTAACCCTAAACCTCACCTTAAACCTAACCCTAACTCTCACCCTAAACCCAACCCTAAACCTCACCCTAATCCTAAACCTAACCCACATCCTAACACTCACCCTAACCCTCACTGTAACCCTAACTCTCACCCTCACCCTCAGCCTATCCCTAAGAAAAACCCTAACCCTAACCATAAACCCCACACTCACCCTCACCCAAAACCTAATCCTAAACCTAACCCTATCCCTAACCCTAACCCTCACCGTAATGCTCACTCTAACCCTAACCCTAACTCTAACCCTAAACCTCACCCTCACCCTAACCCTCACCCTTACACTCAGCCTTTCCCTAAGCCTAACCCTAACCCTAACCCTAACCCTTAACCTCACCTTCACCCTAACCATAAAACTTACACTAACCCTAACACTTATCCTCACCCTCACCCCAGCCCTGAGCTTAACCCTAATTGTATCTCTAACCCTCATCCTAACCCTCACTCTAAACCTAAACCTAATTCAAACCCTCAACCAAACCCTAACCCTGACCCTCACCATAACCCTAACCCTAACCCTCACCCTAACCCTAAACCTTACCCAAAACCTAAACCTCACCATTACCCTAAACCTAACACTCACTCTCAACCTAGCCCTCATCCTAACGCTAATCCTAACCCTTTCCCTCATGATAACCCTTACCAAATTGGTAACCCTAACATTCAACCTAAACGTAGCCCTAATACTAACCCTCAACCTAACCCTAACCCTTACCCTCAAGATAACCCTAACCCTAAACCTCAACCTATCCCTAAATCTAAACCTAACATTAAAACTCCCCTAACCCTAACCATAACCCTCACCCTAAACATAACCCTCACCCTCAACCTAACCCTTAGCCTAATCCTAAGCCTAACCCTACACCTAACCATACCCCACACACTCACACTCACCCTCAACCTAATCCTAACCCTAACCCTAACCCTCACCCTCACCATCAACTTAGCCTTCACCCTAAGCCTAATCCTAGCCCTAACCCAAAGTCTAACTGTAACCCTAACCCTAAACCTAACCCTAAACCTAACCCTCACCCTCACTGTAAGTGTAACCATAAACCTAACCCTAACAATAACCCTAACCCTAAACATCACCCTAACACTTACCCTCACCCTTACACTAACCCTAACCATAACATTAACCCTCACACTAATCCTAACACTCAACCTTAACCTAAACCTCAACCTCACCCTAAACCCAAACCTAATCCTCACGCTCACCCTAGCCCTCACCCTAACCCTAATTCTAACCCTAACCACCACCCTAAACCTAACCCTCATCCTTACCCTAAACCTCACACTAACCCTAACCCTAATTCTCAATCTAACCCTCACCCTCACCCTAACCCTAACCATAAACCTTACCCTAACCCGCACCCTAACCCTAACCCTTACCCTTATCTTAACCCTCACCCTCAGCCTAACCCTCACATTTACACTTACCATCACAATCATCCTAAACCTAACCTTCATCCTAACCCTCACCCTAACCGTAAACCTAACCATCACCCTAACCCTAACCCTCACCCTCAACCTCACACTCAGACTAACACTAAGCCTAAGCCTATACCTAACCCTATCCCTCAACCTCACCCTAGCCCTCACCCTAACCCTAATCCTAACCCTAACCCTCATCCTAACCTTCAACCTAACCCTAAACCTAACCATCACAAAAACCCTAATCCTCGCCCCAACCTCACCCTCAGCCAAACCCTAAGCCTAAGCCTAACCCTAACTCTAACCCTAACCCTAAACCTAAACCTAATCCTCATCCCCACCCTCACCCTCAGCCTAACCCTAAGCCCAACCCTAACACTAACCCTATCTCCAACCCTAACTCTAAATCTCACCCTAACCCTAAACCTAACCCTCACCCGCAACCTCACCCTCACCATAACTCTAACCCTAACCCTAACAATAACACTAGCTCTAAACCTAACCCTCACGCTAACCCTAATCCTCACCCCCACCCTCATCTTCAGCCTAACGCTAACCCTAACCCTAACCCTAACGCTAAACCTCACCCTCAGCCTAAATCAAACCCTAACACTAACCCTAAACCTAACCCTCAGCCTAACCCTAAGCCTAACCCTAAACCTCACACTCACCCTCAACCTAACCATAATCCTAAACCTAACCCTATCCCTAACCCTAACCCTCACACTAACCGTCACGCCAGTGCTCACCTTAACCCTAATCCTAACCCTAACCCTCATCCTTACCCTCAATCTAACCCTAACTCGAACCCTCACCCTAACCCTAAGCCTCACATTCAACCTCAGTCTAAGCCTAACCCTAAGCCTAACCATAAACCTAACCCTAACCCACACACTCATCCTCACCCTAACCCTAATCCTAACCCTAACCTTCACTCTAACCCTAACCCTCACACTAACTCTCACAATAACCATAACCTAACACTGTCCCTAACGCTAACCCTCACACTAACCCTCACCCTAAGCCTAACTTTAATCCTAAACCTCACCCTCAACCTATTCCTAACTCTAAACCTAATCATAACCCTAAACCTCACCCTAACACTAACCCTAACCCTCACCCTCACCCTCAACCTCAACATAACCCTAAACCTAACAACAAGAATAACCCTAACCTAACCCTAAACATCACCCTAACTATAACACTCACCCTAACCCTAAACCTCACCCTAACACTTACCCTCACACTGACACTAACCCTAACCCTAACACTAACCCATACACTAACCCTAACCCTCACCCTAACCCTAAAACTCACCCTAACCCTAATCCTAACCCTAACCCTCACCCTCACCCTAGCCCTCACCCTAACCTTAACCCTCACCCTAACCCTAACACTCATCCTCACCCTAAACCTCACACTAACCCTAATCCTCAATCTAACCCTTACCCTCACCCTAACCCCTAACCCTCACCCTTACCCTAACCCTCACCCTAACACTAACCCTCACCCTGATCTTAACCCTCACCCTCAGCCTAACCCTCAACTTTACCCTTACCATCACCCTCACGCTAACCCTCACCCTATCTCTAAACCTCATGCTAAGCTTCAACCTAAACGTAACACTAAACATCACCCTAATGCTAAACCTTCAGCTCAACCTCACCCTCAGCTTAACCATAAGCCTAAGCCTAATCCTAACCCTAAACCTCACCCTCACCCTGGCCCTAACCATAACCATAATCCTAACCCTAACCCTCATCCTAACCCTCACCCTAACCCTAACCCTAAAAATCACCAGAACCTTAACCCCACCCCCATCCTCACTCTCAGCCCAACTCTAAGCCTAAGCCTAAGCCTAACCCTAATCCTCACACTCACCCTCACCATAACCCTAACTGTAAGCCTAAACCTAAACTTCAACCTAACCCTCACCCTAACCCTAACCCTCACCCTAACTCTCCCCCTAACCTTAACTCTAACGCTAAACCTTACCCTCACCCTAACCCTAATCCTCACCCTAACCCTAAACCTCACCCTAACCCAAGCCCTAACAATCACCCTCACCTTCACCCTCACTCTCACCACAACTCTAACCCTAACATTAACAATAACACTAACCCTAACCCTAAAGCTAAACTTAACGCTAATCCTAACCCTAACCCTCACCCTCAGCCTCACCCTCACCACAAAGTTAACCTTAACCATAACACTAACAATAAATGTAACCCTAACGGTAATCCTAACACTCACCCTCACCCTAACCCTAATCCTAACCCTAACCCTCACCCTAACCCTAACCCTCACCCTCACCTTAACCCTAACCCTAACCCTAACCCTAACCCTAAACCTCAATCTCACCCTCACCCTAACCCTAACTCTATCCCTAACCCTAAACCTAAATTCATCCTAACCCTAACCCTCACCCTCACCCTCACTGTAACCGTAATCCTAACCCTAACAATAACCTTAACCCTAACCCTAACCCTCATCCTAACCGTAAACATCACCCTAACCCTAACCCTCACCCTAACACTTAGACTCAACCTAACACTAACCTTGACTTTAACACTAACCCTCACACTAACCCTAACCATCACCCTAACCCTAAACCTCACCCTAACCCTAGACCTCACCCTCAGCCTAATGCTCACCTTTACCCATAAAGTCACCCTCACCCTAACCCGCACCCTAACCCTAATCCTTATACTATCTCTCACCCTAACTTTAACCCCAACTATCACCCTAAACCTGACCCTCACCCTCAGCCTCAGCCTAACCCTAAGCCTAAGCCTACCCCTAACCCTAACACTCTCCCTCATCCTAGCCCTCACCCTAACCCTAATCAAAACACTAACCCTCCTCCTAACCATAACCCTAACCATCATTCTAAACCTAATCCTCATCCCCATCCATACCTTCAGCCTAACCCTAAGACTAAGCTGAACCCTAAACCTAACCCTCAGGGAAAAAGTAGTCCTAAACCTAATCCTAACCTTAACGTTAAACCTCAACCTAACCATGACCCTAACCTTAACCCTCACAACAACCCTAACCCTAACCCTCACACTAAACCTCCCCCTAAACCTAAATCTAACCCTCAAGCTCACCCTCACCCTAACCATAACCCTAATCCTAAAACCCTAACATTAACCCTCACCCTCATGCTCGGACTAACCCTAAGCCTAAGCATAAGACTAACCCTAACCCTCACACTCACCCGCACCCTAACTCTAACCATAACACTAACCCTTACCCTAACACTCACACTAACCTAACCCTAACACTAAATCTAACCCTAAACCTCACCCTCACCCTAACCCTAACCCTCAGCCTCACCCTCGGCCTAACATTAAGCCTAACCTTAAACCCACCCCTAACCCTAACCCTAACACTAACCCTCACCCTAACCCTCAACCTAACCCTAACCTTAACCCTCACCCTCAACCCAGGCCATAACCAAACCCTAAGCCTAAGCCTAACCCTAACTCTAAACCTAACCCTCACACTCGCCCTAAAAATAACCCTAACCATAACCCTAAACCTCACACTAACCCTAACCCTAAAACTCACCCTCACCCTAAACCTCACCCTAACCCTAACCCCTAAACCTAATTCTAACCCTCACCATATACATAACCCTCACAATAACCCTAAACCTCACACTAACCCTTAACCAAACCCTCACCCTCACCCTAATCCTAACCCTAACCCTCACCCTCACCCTAATCGAAACCCTATCCCTAACACTCACCCTAACCCTACGCCTAACCCTAACCCTAACCCTCACATTCACCCTCAATCTAAACCTAATCCTAAACATAAACCTATCCCTAACCCTAACCCTAACCCTCACACTAACCATCACCCTAGTGCTCAACCTAATCCTAATCCTAACCCTACACCTCATCCTAACCCTCACCCTAACCTTAACCCGAACCCTAACCCTAACATTAACCCTAACCCTCACCCTCACTCTCATTCTAAGCTTAAGCCTAACCGTAAGCTTAAACCTAACCCTAACCCTCACACTAACCCTCACCCTAACCCTAACACTAACACTAAGGCTAACTGTAACCCTAAACCTCACCCCCACCCTAAACCTAACTCTAACGCTAACCCTTACATAAACCTCACCCTAAACCTAACCCTACCCCTCACCTTCACCATAACCATAACTCTAACACTAATCCTAAAAATAACCCTATACCTAACCCTAACCTTCATTCTAACCATAACCCTCACCCTAACCCTAACCCTCATCCTAACACTTAACTTCACCCTAACACTAACCATAACCCTAACACTAACACTAACCCTAACCATCACCCTAACCCTAAACCTCACCCTAACCCTAACCCTCACCCTCAACCTAGCGCTCACCCTAACCCTAACCATCATCCTCACCCTAAACCTCAAACTAACCCTAAAACTAATCCTCATTCTTAACCTCACCCTCACCCAAACCCTAACCCTAAACCTCAACATAACCCTAACCCTCACCCTCACCCTCAGACTCACGCTAACCCTCAGCCTAACCCTCACCCTCACCCTAGACCTCTACCTAACCCTAATCCTAACCCTAACCCTAACCCTAAACCTAACCATCACCATAAACCTAAAACTCATTCCCACCCTCACCCTCAGCCTAACCCTAAGCCTAAGCCTAAGCCTAATCCTAACACTCACACTCACCCTCACCATAACCGTAATCCTAAACCTATCATTAAACCTCAACCTAACCCTCACCCTAACCCTAACCCTAACACTAACCCTAAACCTAACCCTAACCCTAACCCTCACCCTCACCTTAACCGTAACCCTAAACCTAACCCTAACAATTAACCATAACCCTAAAACTAAGCCTAACCCAAAACATAACCCTCTCCCTAAACCTAACACTCACCCTAACACTTAACCTCACCCTAACAATAACCCTAATCATAACACTTACCGTCACACTAACCCTAACCATCACCTTAAACCTAAACCTCAATGTAACCCTCAACCTCAGACTAGCCCTCACCCTAAACCTAACCCTCATCCTCACCCTAAATCTCACACTAACCCTAAAACTAATCCTCCAACCAACCCTCACCCTCACCCTAACCCTAACCCTAATCCTCACCCTAACCCTCACCCTAACCCTAACCATCAACTTTACCCTTACTGTCACCCTCACCGTAACCCTCACCATAACCCTAACACTCATCCTAAAACTCAGCCTAACAGTAACCCTAACCATCACGCTAACCCTAACCCTTAACCTCAGCCTCAGCCTCAGCCTCAGCCTAACCCTAAGCCTAAGCCTAACCCTAACCCTAAACCTCAACCTCACCCTCGTCCTCACCCTAACCCTAATGTTAACACTAAACCTCATCCTAACCTGAACCATAACCCGAACAACAACCCTAACCCTAAACCTCATTCTAACCATAACCCTCACCCCAACCCTAATCCTCTGCCTAACATTTACCCTCAACCTAACATTAACCCTAACCCTTACACTAACCCTCACACTAACCCTAACCATCACCCTAACCATAACACTCACCCTAAACATAACCCTAACCCTCACCCTCACCCTAGCCCTCACCCTTACCCTAACCCTCATCCTCACCCCAAACCTCACAGTAACCCTAAAATTAATCCTCAATCTAACCACACCCTCACCCTAACCCTAACCCTAACCCTCACCCTAACCCTAACCCTCACATTTACCGTAATCGTCACTCTCAGCCTAGCCCTCAACTTTACCCTTATTTTCACCCTCACACTTACCCTCACACTAACCCTAACCCTCATCCTAACCCTCACACTGACCGTAACCCTAAGCATCACTCTAACCCTAACTCTCACCCACACCCTTAAACTAACACTAAACCTCAGACTAACCCTCACACTAACACTAAGTCTAAGCCTAAACCTCACCTTCACCCTAACCCTAAACCTCACCCTCACCCTCAGCCTAAACCTAAGCCTAACCCTAAAACTACACCTCACACTCACACTCACCCTCAGCCTAACCCTACCCCTAACACTAACACTAACCATAAACCTCACCCAAAACCTCACCATAACCCTAACTCTAACCCTAAAACTCACATTCGCCCAAACCCTAACCCTAACCCTAACCCTATACCTCAGCCTAAACCTAATCCTAAACCTCAACCTCACCCTAAACCAGCCCTCACCCTAACCCTAAACCTAACCGTAATCCACACCCTAAACATAACCCTCACCGTAACACTATCACTCACACTAACCCTAAACCTAAACCTCAACCTCACCATCAGCCTAACCCTAAGCCTAACCCTAAACCTAACCCTAACCCACGAACTCACCCTCACCCTAAGCCTAATCCTAATCCTAACCATAACCATAACCCTCACCCTAACCCTATCACTCACCCTAACTCTAACCCTAACCCTAACCCCAACCCTCAACTTTACCCTTACTGTCACCCCCATCCTTACACTCACACTAACTCTCACCCTCATGCAAACCCTCTCCCTGGCCGTAACCCTAAGCATCACCCTAACCCTAACCCTCACCCACACCCTAACTTTAACAGTAACGCTCACACTAACCCTCACCCTAACCCTAACAATAACCCTAACCCTCACATTAAACCTCAACCTAAACCTAACCCTCACCCTCAACCTAACCCTAAGCCTAACCCTTACCCTAACCCTCACACTCACCCTAACCCTAATCCTAATCCTAACCATAACCATAACTCTCATCCTACCCCTAACACTCACCCAATCCCTAAGCCTAACACTAACCCTAACCCTAACTCTAACACTAAACCTCATCCTCACACTAACCCTAACCCTAAACCTAACCCTAAGCCTAACACTAAACGTCACCCTAACCCTAGCCCTCACTCTAACCCTAATCCTAACCCTAACCCTCATCCTGACCCTCACACTAACCCTAATGCTATCCCTCAACCTAAACCCAACCCTCACACTCAACCTCACCCTCAGCCTAACGCTAAGCCTAACCCTAAATCTAACCCTAACCCACACACTCAACCTCACCCTAACCCTAATCCTAACACTAACCCTAACTCTAGCCATAACCCTCACAGTAACCCTCACCCTAACCCAAACCTAACACTAACCCAAACCCTAACACTAACACTAACCCTCACCCTAAGCCTAAATCTAACCCTAAACCTCACCCTCACGCTAACCCTAACTCTAACCCTAATCCTAACCCTAAACCTCACCCTAACCCTAACCCTAACCCTCACCCTCACCCTCACCCTCAATGTAACACTAAACCTAAAACTAACAATAAACCTAACCCTAACTATAACCCTCACCCTAACCCTAACCCTCACCCTAAAACTTACCCTCACCCAAACAGTAACCCTAACACTAACACTAACCCTTACACTAACCCTAACCCTCACCCTAACCCTAAACCTCACCCTAACCCTAACCCTACCCCTCTCCCTCACCCTAGCCCTCACCCTAACCCTAATTCTAACCCTTACCCTCACCTAACCCAAACCCTCATCCTCTCCCTAAACCACACACTAACCCTAACCATGCTCCTCAATCTAACCCTGACCCTCACCCTAATCCCTAACTCTCAACCTTAACCTAACCCTCACCCTAACCGTAACCCTCACGCTTATCTTAGCCCTCACCCTTAGACTACCCCTCAAATTTACCCTTACTATCACCCTTACCCTAACTCTCATCCTATCCATAAACCTCATCCTCATCTTCAAGCTAAACGTAATCCTAACCATCACCTTAACCCTAACCATAATACTAACCCTAAACCTAACCCTGACCCTAACCCTCCGCCTAAACCTAACACAAAACCGAAACCTAACATTAACACTCACACTTACCCTAAACCTCACCTTAACCCTAAACCTCACCCTAACGCTAAACCTAACCCTCACCCTCACCCTAGGGTTAGGGGTAGGGTGAGGTTTAGGCTTAGGGTGAGGTTTAGGGTTAGTGTTAGGGTTAGTGTTAGGGTTAGGGTTAGTGTTAGGGTGATCGTGTTAGGGTGAGGGTTAGGATGAGGATGAGGGTTATAGTTAGGGTGAGGGTTAGGGTTAAGGTTAGGGTTATTGTTCATTGTAGGTTTAGGGTTATGTTCAGGTTGAGTGTGAGGGTGAGGGTAAGGGTTAGGGTTAGGGTGAGGTTTAGCGTTAGGTTTAGTGTTAGAGTTAGGGTTAGGGTGAGGGTGAGGTTTAGGGTTAGATTTAGGCTTAAGGTGAGGGTTAGTGTTAGTGTTAGTGTTAGGGATAGTGTTAGGTTAGGGTTAGGTTGAGGGTTAGTGTGAGGGTTAGGGTTAGATTTAGTTTTAGGATTAGGGTTAGGGTGAGGTTGAGTGTGTGGGTTAGGGTTAGGTTTAGGGTTAGGCTTGGGGTTAGGCTGAGGATGAGGTTGAGGGTGAGGGTTAGGGGTAGGGTGAGGGTTAGGATTAGGGTTAATGTGAGGGTTAGGATGAATGTTAGGGTTAGGATTAGGGTTAGAGTGAGGGCTAGGGTGAGTGTGAGGTTTAGTATTAGGGTTAGGGTGAGGTTTAGGGTTATGTTTAGGGTAAGGGTGAGGTTTAGTGTTAGAGTTAGTGTTAGGTTGAGGGTTAGGATTAGGGTTAGTGTTAGGGTTAGGGTGAGTGTTATGGATATGATTAGGATTAGGATTAGGTTAGGCTTATGGTGAGTGTGAGGGTTTGGGTAAAGGTTAGGCTTAGGGTTAGGCTGAGGGTGAGGGTGAGGGTGAGGGTTAGGGTGAGGGTGAGTGTGAAGGTTAGGGTTAGTGTTAGGGTTAGGGTTAGGGTGAGGTTTAGTTTTAGGGTTAGGGTTAGAGTTAGGGTTAGGGTGAGGGTTAGTGTGAGGGTTAGTGTTAAAATTAAGATGTGGGTGAGGGTTAGGGTTAGGGTGATGCTTAGGGTTACGGTCAGGGTGAGGGTGAGTATGTGGGTTAGGGTTAGTGTGAGGGTTAGCCTGAGGGTAAGGGTAAAGTTGAGGGTTAGGCTGAGAGTGAGGATTACGGTAAATGTGAGGTTTAGGGATATGGTGAGGGTTAGGGATAGTGTTAGGGTGAGGGTGTGGTTTAGACTGAGGATTAATTTTAGGGATAGTGTGAGGTTTATGGTGAGGATGAAGGTTAGGGATAGGGTGAGGGCTAGGGTGAGGGTGAGGTTTAGGATTAGGGTTAGGGTGAGTGTGAGGATTAGAGTTAGTGTTAGCCTTAGGTTTAGGCTGAGGTTATGGGAGAGGGTGAGGTTTAGGGTTAGGGTGAATGTTATGGCTAGGGTTATGGTGAGGTTTAGTGTTAGGTTTAGGGTTAGAGTTAGGGTAATGGTGAGGGTGAGGTTTACAGGAAGAGTTGGGTTTAGGGTGAGGGTTAGGGTAGGCGTGAGTGTTAGGGTGGGGATGAAGGTAAGGTTAAATGTTAGGGTTGGGCTGAGGGTGAGAGTTACTATAAGGCTGAGGGTTAGGGTTAGGGTGAGGGTTAGAGGTAGGGGTAGGGTGAGGGTGAGGGTTAGATTGATGATTAGTGTTAGGGTTAGGGTGAGGTTTAGGGTAAGTCTGAGTGTTAGGGTTAGGGTTACTGTTAGGGTTAGGATGAGGTTTAGGATTGGGGTGAGGGTTAGGATGAGGGTGACAGTAAGAGTAAAGATGAGGGTTAGGCTGAGAGTGAGGATTACACATTAACCCTAACCCTAATCCTCAATCTAACCCTCACCCTCACCATAATCCCTAACCCTCACCCGTACACTAACACTCACCCTAAACGTAACCCTCACCCTTATCCTAACCCTCACCCTCACCCTAACCCTCAAATTTACCCTTACCATCACCCTTACCCTAACCTTATCCCTACCTCACCCTATCCCTAAACCTCATCCTAACCTTCAAGCTACCCTTAACCCTAACCATCACACTAACCCAAACACTAACACTAACCCTAACCCTAAACCTGACCCTAACCCTCCCCCTAACCCTAACACTAAACTTAAACCAATTTACCCTTACCATCACCCTTACCCTAACCTTATCCCTACCTCACCCTATCCCTAAACCTCATCCTAAACTTCAAGCTACCCTTAACCCTAACCATCACCCTAACACTAACCCTAACACTAACCCTAACCCAAAACCTGACCCTAACCCTCCCCCTAACCCTAACACTAAACCTAAACCTAACACTAACATTCACACTAACCCTAACCCTCACCTTAACCATAAATCTCACCCTAACCCTAACCCTAACCCTCACCCTCACCCTAGCCCTCACCCTAACCTTAATCCTTACCCTAACCCTCATCCTAACCCTCACCCTAAACCTAACCCTAACCATAACACAGACACTAATCCTTACCCCCAACCTCAGCCTCATCCTAAGCCAAATCTTAACCCTAACACTCACACTCACCCTCACCCTAACCGTAATCCTTAACCTAACCCTAACCCTAACCCTAAACCTCAAACTAACCCTCACCCTAACCCAAAATCTAACACTAACCCTAACCCTCAACCTGACCCTAAACCTCCCCCTAAACGTAACACTAAACAGAACCCTAAAACTAACCCTCACCCTAACCCTGCCACTAACCCTCACTCTAACCCTAAACCTCACCCTCACCCTAACCCTAACCCTGACCCTCACTCTCACCCACAGCCTAATCCTAAGCCTAACCCTAACCCTAAACCTCACACTCACCCTCACCCTAACCCTAATCCTAATCATAACTATAACCATAACACTCACCCTAACCCTAAAACTCACCCTAACCCTAACCCTAACACTACCCCTAATCCTAACTCTCAACCTAACCCTAACTCTAACACTAAACCTCACCCTCACCCTAACCCTAACCCTAAACCTCATCCTAACCCTAACACTAAAACTCACCCTCACACTAGCCCTCACCCTAACCCTAATCCTAACCTTAAACCTCATCCTAACCCTCACCATAAGCCTAATCCTAAACCTCACCCTAACCCTAACCCTCACCCTCAACCTCACCCTCACCCTAAACATAAGCCTAACCCTAAACCTAACCCTAACCCAGAAACTCACCCTCACCCTAACCCTAATCCTAACTCTAACCCTAACTGTAACCCTAACCCTCACACTAACCCTAACCCTAACCCTAACCTAACACTAACCCTAAACCTAACCCTCAAACTAACCCTCACCCTAAGCCTAAATCTAACCCTAAACCTCGCCCTCACCCTAACCCTAACTCTAACCCTTATCCTAACCCTAAACCTCACCCTAACCCTAACCCTTACCCTCACCCTCTCCCTCACCCTCAATGTAACCCTAAACCTAAAATTAACAATAACCCTAACCTTTACCCTCACCCTAACACTTACCCTCACCATAGCACTAACCGTAATGCTAACACTAACCCTCACACCAACCCTAAACCTCACCCTAAGACTAAACCTCACCCTAACCATAACCCTAAACCTTACCCTCACCCTAGCCCTCACCCTAACTCTAATTCTAACCTTTACCCTCACCGAACCCTAACCCTCATCCTCACCCTAAACCTCACTAAACCCTAACTCTAATCTTCAATCTAACCCTCACCCTCACCCTAATCCCTAACCCTCACCCTTAACCTAACCCTCAGCCAAACCGAAACCCTCACCCTTATCTTAACCCTCACCCTTAGCCTAACCCTCAAATTTAACCTTACCATCACCCTCACACTAACCATCAACCTAGCTCTAAACCTAACCCTAAACTTCAAGCTTACTGTAACCCTAACCATCACCCTAACCCTTACCATAAATCTCACCCTCAGCCTCACCCTCACTGCAAACTTAACCCTAACCATAACATGAACAATAACCCTAAACCTAACCCTAACTCTAACCCTAACCCTAAAACTAAACCTAATCCTCACCCCCACCCTCATCCTCAGCCTAAACCTAAGCCTAACCCTAACACTAACCCTAACTCTAACCCTAAACCTCACCCTCACCCTAACCCTATCTCTAACCCTATCCCCAAACCTCCCCCTAACACTAACCCTAAACCTCACCCGCACCCTCAACCTGACCCTCAACGTAACTCTAAACCTACCCCTAACAATAACACTAACCCTAACCCTAACCATCACCCTAACCCTAATCCTCACCCCCCACCCTCACCCTTAGCCTACCCATAACCCTAAACCTAACACTAATCCTAATCCTCATCCTCACCTTCACCCTAAGCCAAACCCTAAAACTAACCCTAAACCTAAGTCTAATCCTAACCCTAATCCTAACCCTACCCTCATCCTAACCCTAACCCTCACCCTCAACCTCACCCTCAGCCTAACCCTAAGCCTAACCCTAAACCTAATCCTAAAACACACACTCAACCTCACCCTAACCCTAATCCTAACCCTAACCCTCACCCTAACCCTCACCCTTACCCTCACTCTAAACCTAACCCTAACATTAAACCTCACCCTCAACCTAACCCTAATCCTAACCATATTCCTATCCCTAAGACTGACCCTCACACTCACCATCACCTTAACTCTAATCCTAATCCTAACCCTTACCCTAACCATCACCCTCCCCCTAACCCTCATCCTAACCCTACCCCTAACACTAACACTAAACCTCACCCTAACCCTCACCCTAACCCTAACTCTAACCCTAAACCTCACCCTCGCCCTAACCCTAACGCTAAACATAACCCTAAACCTCACCCTTCCCCTAACTCTAAACCTCAGCCTAACCCTAAACATCACCCTAACCCTAACCCTAAAACTCACCCTCACTCTAGCCCTCACCCTAAACCTAACTCTCACACTAACCCAAACCCTAACCCTCACCATCACCCTCACATTAACCCTAACCCTAAACCTCAACCTCACCCTAAACCAAACCCTAACCCTAACACTCACTCTAACCCTAAGCCTAACCCTAACCCTAATCCTAACCCTCACACTCACCCTCAATCTAACCATAAGCCTAACCGTAACCCTAACTCTAACCCTCACACTACCCTAATCCTAACCATAACCCTCACCCTAACACTAACCCTAACCCTAACCCTTACCCGAACCCTCCCATTTACTGTAATCCTCACTCTCAGCCTAACCCTTATCTTTACTCTTACTGTCACCCTCATCCTAACCCTCACCCCAATCCTAAACCTCATCCTAACCCTCACCCTAACCGTAACCCTAACAATCACCCTAACCCTAACCCTCACCCTCACCTTCAGCCTCAGCCAAAACCTAAGCCTAAGCCTATACCTAACCCTTAACCTCACACTGAACCTAGCCCTCTCCCTAACCGTAATCCAAACCCTAACCCTCATCCTAACCCTCAACCTAACCATAACCGGAACCATAACTCGAATCCTAATCCTCATCCCCACCCTCATCCTCAGCCTAACCCTAAGCCTAAGCCTAATTTGAACACTAACCCTCACACTCACACTCACCCTAACCCTGACCCTAACCATAAACTTAACCCTAACCTTCACACTCACCTTAGTCCTCACCCTAACCCTCACCTCAAACCTAACCCTCACCTTCACAGTAACACAAACCCTAAAACTCACCCTAACCCTAACCCTAACCCTAACATTAAACCTCACCCTAACCCTAACACCCTCAACCTAGCCCTCACCCTAACCCAAATTGTAACCCTAACCCTCATACTAACCCTCACCCTAACAATAAACCTAACCCTCACCCTAAACCTAAACCTTATTCTAACCATAAACTAACACTAACCCATAGCCTCACCGTGACACTAACCCTAAACCTAAACCTAACCCTAAACCTAACCCAAACCCTAAACCTCACTGTAACCCTAACCCTCAGCCTCACCCTACCCTCATCCTAACCCTATTCCTAATCCTAACCCTCATGCTAACTTGAATCCTAATCCTCATCCCCACACTCATCCTCAGCCTAACCCTAAGCCTAAGCCTAATTCGAACACCAACCCTCACACTCACACTCACCTTAACCCTGACCCTAACCATAAACTTAACCCTAACCTTCACACTCACCTTAGTCCTCACCCTAACCCTCACCTCAAACCTAACCCTCACCCTCACCGTAACCCTAACCCATACCAAACCCTCACCCTAACCCTTACCCTAACCCTAACCCAAACCTCACCCTAACCCTAAACATAAACCTCACCCTCAGCCTCACCCTGACTGTAAACTTAAACCTAACCATAACACTAACAATAACACTAACCCTAACCCTAATCTAACCCTCACCCTCACCCTAACCCTAACCCTCACCCTCACCGTAACCCTCACCCTAACACTCACCCTAACCCAAAACCTAACCCTAACCCTAAAACTCACAATAATTCTAACCCTAACCCTCACCCTCACCTGAGCACTCACCCTAACCTTAATATTAAACCTAAACCTCACCCTAACCTTAACCCTAACCCTCACCCTACCCCTAAAACCCTAACAATCACCCTAACCCTAACCCTCACCTTCACCCTCAAGCTCGGCTTAAGCAGAGGACTAGGCCTAAGGCTAACCCTATCCCTCACACTCACCCTCACTCTCACCGTAACCGTAACACTAACCCTAACCCTAACCCTCACACTAACCCGCATCCTAACGCTAACCTTAACCCTAAACCTCACCCTCACCCTAAACCTAACCTTCACCCTCACCCTCACCCTCCGCCTAACACTAAGCCTAACCCGAACCCAAAACCTAACCCTAACGCTCACACTCAACCTCAGACTAAACCTAAGCCTAAGCCTAACCCAAACCCTAACCCTCACCCTCACCATCACCCTCAGCTTAACACTAAGCCTAAGCCTAACCCTAACCCTAATCCTCACACTCACACTAGCCCTCACCGTAACCCTAACCATAACACTAAACCTAACCCTAACACTCACACTAAACCAAACCCTAACCCTAAAAATAACCCTAAACCTCACCCTCACCCTTACACTAACCGTAACTGTAAGCCTCAACCTAACCCTAACCCTAACCCTCAAGATCACCCTTACCCTCACCCTTACCTTAACCTTAACCTTAAACCTAACCCTAAGAATAACCATAACCACAAACCTAAACTTAAAACTCACCCTCACCGTAACTCTAACCCTAACCCAAACCCTCCCCCTAAACCTAACCCTGACCCTAACCCTAACGCTAAACCTCACCCAAAACCTAACACTAACCCTCACCCTAAACCTAACACTAACCCTAATCCTCACCCTAGGACATTCCCTAACCCTAATCTAACCCTAACCCTTACCCTAACCCTCACTCTAACCCTAAACCAAACCCTCACCCTAAATCTAACTCTCACCCTCAACCTCAGCCTCAGCCTAACCCTAAGCCTAACACTAACCCTAACCCTGACTGTCACACTCACAGTCACCGTAACCCTAATCCTAACCATAACACCAACCATAAGCCTAACACTAACCCTAAACCTAACTCTCACCCTAACCCTCACTCTAACACTAACTCTAACCCTATTGCTCATCCTAGCACATACCCTAACGCTAATCCTATCCTTAACCCTCACCATAACCCTCACCCTAACCCTTACTCTAAACGTAAACCTAAAGCTAACGCTCAGCCTCACCCTAATCCTAATGCTAACCCTAACCCTAACATTAACACTAACCCTCACACCAACCCTCATCTTAACCCTAACCCTAATCGTAACCCTTACCCTAACCCTCACCCTCACCTTAACCCTCATCCTAACCCTACCCCTAACACTAACACTAATACTAACCCTCACCCTAACCCTCACCCTAACCCTAACTCTAACACTAACCCTCACCCTCGCCTTAACCGTAAGCCTAAACATAACCCTAAACCTCACCCTAACCCTAACCCTAACCCTCACACTCACCCTAAACATCACCCTAACCCTAACCATAAACCTCACTCTCACCATAGACCTAACCCTAACCTTAAACCTAACCCTAACCCTCACCCTAAAAATAACCCTCAACATAACCCTAACTTTCACACTAATCCTAACCCTAACCCTCACCATCACCCTAAACCAAAACCTATCCCTAATACTCACTCTAACCCTAAGCCTAATCCTAATCCTTACCTGCACACTCATTCTCAATCTAAACCTAATCCTAAACCTAACCCTATCCCTAAACCTAACCCTCACATTAACCATCACTCTAGCGCTCACCCTAACCCTAATCCTAACCCTATACCTCATCCTAACATTCACCCTAACCATAATCCTAGCCCTCACACTAACCCTAACCCTAACCCTCACCCTCACTCTCAACCTAAGCCTAAGCCTAACCCTAAGCTTAAGCCTAACCCTAACCCTCACACTAACCCTCACCCTAACCCTAACCCTAACACTAATGCTAAAGCTAACCGTAAACCACACCCTCACCGTAACCCTAACTCTAACACTAACCCTTAATATAAACCTAACCCTAACACTAACGCTAAATCTAACCCTAAACCACACCCTCATCCTAACCCTAACTCTAACCCTAACCCTTAATATAAACCTCACCCTAAAACTAACCCTAACCCTAACCGTCACAATAACTGTAACCATAACCCTAACCCGAACAATTACCCTAAACCTAGCCCTAACCCTCATTGTAACCATAACTGTCACCATAACCCTTACCCTCACCTAACACTTACCCTCACCCTAACACTAACCCTAACCCTAATACTAATCCTCACACTAACCCTAAACATCACCCTAACCCTAAACCTCACCCTAACCCTAAACCTCACCCTCACCCTAGCCCTCATTCTAACCCTAACCCTCACTCTAAACCTAGACCTAATCCTATCCCTCAACCTTACCCTAACCCTCACCTTCATCATAACCTTAACCCTAACCCCGAACCTATGCCTAAACTTAATCCTAACCCTAAACCTCACCCTAACCCTAACCCTCACCCTCATGCTAGCCATCACCCTAATAATAATCCTCAACTTAAGCCACATCCTAACCCTCACCGTAAACCTAACTATCACCCTAACCCTAAACCTCACCCTCACCCTCAGCCTAACCCTAAGCCTAATCCTAACCCTAAACATAACCCTTACACTCAACCTCACACAAAACCTAATCCTAAACCTAACCCTATCCCTAACCCTAACCCTCACCCTAACCCTCACCCTAACCCTAACACTAACACTAAACCTAACACTAACCCTCACAGTAAATCACAATTTAACACTAACTCTAACCCTAAACCTCACCCTCACCCAAACCCTAACCCTCACCCTCAGCCTCAGCCTCAGCCTATCCCTAAGCCTAAACCTAACCCTAACCCTAACCCTCATACTCACCTCACACTAACCCTAATCCTAATCCTAACCCTAAACCTAACCCTAACCCTAAAACTAACCCTCACCCTAATCCTAACCCTAACACTAACCCTAAATCTAAACCTCACCCTATCCCAAACCCTAACACTAACTCTAATCCTAAACCTCACCATCACCCTAACCCTAACCCTAAACATCACCCTCATCCTAACCCTCACCCTCACCCCAACCCTAACACTAATCCTAACCCTAATCCTCATCCTAACTCTCACCCTAACCCTAACCCTAAATCGCACCCTAACCCTAACTCTCACACAAACGTTAACCCTAACACTCAACCTCACCCTCACCCTCAGCTTAACGCTAAGCCTAACCCTAACCCTAAGCCTAACCCAAACACTCACCCTAACACTAACCCTAATCCTAATCCTAAACCTAACCCTAACCCTCACCCTAACCCTCACCCTCATCCTAACCCTCACCCTAACCCTGACCCTAACACTAACCCTAACCCTAAACCTCACCCTAACCCTCATCCTAACACTAAATCTAACCCTAAATCTCACCCTCACCCTCACCCTAAACCTAACCCTAACCCTAAACCTCACCCTAACCCTAATCCTCACAATCACCCTCACCTTCGCCGTAACTCTAACTCTAACGGTAACAATAATACTAAACCTCACCCTAACCCTAACACTCACCCTCACCATTACCTTAACTCTAACCTAAACCCTCACCCTAACCCTTACCCTAACCCTAACCTAAACCTCAACCTAAGCATCACCCTCAGCCTAACCCTCACTGTAAACTTAAACCTAACAATAACACTAACAATAACACAAACCCTAACCCTAATCTAACCCTCACTCTCACCCTCACCCTAACCCTAACCCTCACCCTAACCCTAACCCTCACCCTCACCGTAATCCTCACCCTAAAACTCACCCTAACGCTAAACTTCACCCTAACTTTAACCCTAACTCTCAGACTCACCCTAGCAATCACCCTAGCCCTAATCTTAAACCTAAACCTCACCCTAAACCTCACCCTAACCCTAACCCTAACCCTAACCCTCACCCTAACCCTAAAACCCTAAGAATCACCCTAAACCTAACCCTCACCTTCACCCTCAAGCTCGGCCTAAGCATAAGTCTAAGGCTAAACCTAACCCTCACACTCACCCTCACCCTCACCATAACCATAACACTAACACTAACCCTAAACCTCACACTAACCCGCACTCTAACGCTAACCCTAACCCTAAACCTCACACTCAACCTAAACCTAACCCTCACCCTCACCCTCACCCTCTGCCTAACACTAACCCTAACCCTTACCCTAACCCTACGCTCACCCTCACCCTCACCCTCAGCTTAACACTAAGCCTAAGCCTAACCCTAACCCTAACCCTCACCCTCACACTAGCCCTCACCATAACCCTAACCATAACACTAACCCTAACACTAACACTCACACTAATCCTAACCCTAACCCTAACAATAACCCTAAACCTCACCCTCACCCTAACACTAACCCTAACTAAAAACCTCATCCTAACCCTAACCCTAACCCTCAAAATCACCCTAATCCTCACCCTTATCTTAACCTTAACTTTAATCCTAACCCTAAGAATAACCATAACCTTAAACCTAAACTTCAACTTCACCCTCAACGTAACTCTAACCCTAACCCAAACCCTCACACTAACGCTAACCCTGACCCTAAGCCTAACGCTAAACATCACCCTAAACCTAACACTAACCCTCATTCTCACCCTAGGACATACCCTAACCCTAATCTAACCCTAACCCTCACCCTAACCCTCACACTAACCCTAAACCAAACCCTCACCCTTAATCTAACCCTCACCCTCACCCTCAGCCTCAGCCTAACCCTAAGCCTAACACTAACCCTAACCCTAACTGTCACACTCACAGTCACTGTAACCCTAATACTAACCCTAACACCAACCCTAACCCTAACACTAAACCTAAACCCAACCCTCACCCTAACCCTCACTCTAAAGCAAACCCTAACCCTATTGCTCATCCTAGCACATACACTAATGCTAATCCTATCCCTAAACCTCACCAAAACCCTCAACCTTACCCTCACTCTAAACCTAACCCAAAAGCTAACTCACCCTCACCCTAACCCTAATGCTAACCCTAACCCTAACCCTAACACTAACCTCACACTCACCCTCACCTTAACCCTAATCCTAATCCTAAACCTTACCCTAACCCTCACCCTCACCCTAACTCTCAGCCTAACCCTACCCCTAACACTAACAGTAATCCTCACCCTAACCCTCACCCTAACCCTAACTCTAACCCTAACCCTCACACTCGCCTTAACCCTAACCCTAAACATAACATAAAACCTCACCCTAACCCTAACCCTAAACCTCACCTTCACCCTAAACCTCACCCTAACCCTAAACCTAAACCTCACTCTCACCCTAGCCCTCACCCTAACCCTAACCCTAACCCTCAATCTCGGCCTAAGCCTAAACTTAAACCTAAGCTTAAGCCTAACCCTAACCCTCACACTAACCCTCACACTAACCCTCACCCTAACACTAACACTAACACTAACGCTAACTCTAACCCTAAACCTCACTCTCACCCTAACCCTAACTCTTACCCTAACCCTTAATATAAACCTCACCCTAAACCGAACCCTAAACCTCACCCTCACAGTAACTGTAACCCTAACCCTAACTCTAACAATAACACTAAACCTAACCCTAACCCTCATTGTAACCCTAAGCGTCACCATAAACCTAACCCTCACCCTAACACTTCCCCTCACATTAACACTAACCCTAACCCTAACACTAATCCTCACACTAACAATAACCATCACCCTAACCCGAAACCTCACCCTAAAACCTAGACCTAATCCTAACCCTCAACCTTACCATAAACCTCACCCTCATCATAACTTTAACCCTAATCCCCAACCTATTCCTAAACCTAATCCTAACCCTAAACCTCACCCTAACTGTAATCCTAACCCTCACCCTCATGATAGCACACACCCTAACTATAAACCTAAACCTAACCCTCATCCTAACGCTCACCCTAAAACTAAACCTAACCCTCACCCTAAACCTAACCCTCACCCTCACTGACAGCCTAACCCTAAGCCAATCCTAACCCTAACCATAACTCTCACACTCAACCTTACCCAAAACCTAATCCTAAACCTAACCCTATCCCTAACCCTAACCCTCACCATTACCCTCACCCTTTCCCTAACCCTAACACTAACCCTAACACTAACCCTCACACTAAACCTCAACTTAACACTAACTCTAACCATAAACCTCACCCTCACCCTAACCCTAAACCTCAAACTCAACCTCACCCTCAACCTATCCCTAATCCTAAACCTAACTCTAACCCTAACCCTCTTACTCACCTCACACTAACCCTAATCCTAATCCTAACCCTAAACCTAACCCTCACCCTAACACTAACCCTCACCCTAAACCTAACCCTAACACTAACCATAACCCTAAACCTCACCCGATCCCTTAATCTAACCCTAACTCTAACTCTAAAACTCATCCTCACCCTCACCCTAAACCTAATCCTAAACATCAACCTCATCCTAACCCTCACCCTAACTCTAACCCTACACTAATCCTAATCCTAATCCTAATCCTAACTCTCACCCTAACCCTAACCCTAACTCTCACCCAAACGCTAACCCTAACCCTAATCCTCACCCTCACCCTCACCCTCAGCTTATTGCTAAGCCAAACCCTAACCCTAAGCCTAACCCAAACACTCACCCTAATGCTAACCCTAATCCGAATCCTAGCCCTAACACTAAACTTCACCCTAACCCTTACCCTCATCCTAACCCTCACCCTAACCCTAACCCTAACACAAACCCTAACCCTAAACCTCACCCTAAACCTCACCCTAACCCTAAATCTAACCCTAAACCTCACCCTCTCCCTCACCCTACACCTAACACTAACCCTAATCCTCACCCTAGGACATACCCTAACCCTAATCTAACCCTAACCCTCACCCTAACACTCACTCTAACCCTAAACCAAACCCTCACCCTAAATTTAACCCTCGCCCTCACCCTCAGCCTCAGCCTAACCCTCAGCCTAACACTAACCCTAACCCTAACTGTCACACTCACAGTCACCGTAACCCTAATCCTAACCCTAACACCAATCCTAACCCTAACACTAAACCTAAACATAAACCTCAACCTAACCCTTACTCTAACCCTAACCTGAATGCTATTGCTCATCCTAGCACATACCCTAAGGCTAATCCTATCCCTAACCCTCACCATAACCCTCACCCTTACCCTCACTCTAAACATAACCCTAAAATTAACCCTCACCCTCACCCTAACCATAATGCTAACACTAACACTAACCCTCACAGTCAACCTCACCATATCCCTAATCCTAATCCTAAACCTTACCCTAACCATCACGCTCACCCTAACTCTCATCCTAACCCTACACCCAACATGAACACTAACACTAACCCTCACCCTAACCCTCAACCTAACCCTAACTCTAACCCTAAGCCTCACCCTCGCCTTAACCATAACCCTAACCATAACCCTAAACCTCACACTAACCCTAACCCTAAAACTCACCCTAAACCTCAACCTAAGCATAACCCTAAACCTCACTTTCATCATAGCACTCACCTTAGCCCTAAACGAAACCCTCAGTCTCGGCCTAAGCCTAAACCCTAAGGTTAATCCTAACCCTAACCCTAACACTAACCCTCATCCTAACCCTAACACTAACACTCACGCTAACTCTAAACCTAAACCTTACCCTCACCCTAACCCTAACTCTAACCCTAAACCTTAATATAAACCTCAACCTAAACCTAGCCCTAACCCTCACCCTCACAGTAACCGTAACCCTAAACCTAACTCTAAAAATAAAACTAAAACTAAACCTAACCCTCATTGTAACCATAATCGTCACCATAAACCTAACCCTCACCCTAACAATTACCCTCACATTAACACTAATCCTAACCCTAACACTAATCCTCACTCTAACCCTAACCATCATCCTAACCCTAAACCTCACCCTAAGCCTAAACCTCACCCTCACCCTAACCCTCACCCTAACACTAACCCTAACCCTAAACCTAGACCTAATCCTAACCATCAACCTTACCCTAAACCTCACCCTCATCATAAACTTAACCATAACACCCACCCTATGCCTAAACTTAATCCTAACCCTAAACCTCACCCTAACCCTAACCCTAACCCTCAACCTCATGCTAGCCCTCAACCTAATCCTAATCCTGAACCTAATCCTCATCCTAACCCTCACCCTAACCATAAACCTAACCCTCACCCAAACCCTAACCCTCACCCTCACCCTCAGCCTAACCGTAAGCCTAATCGTAATCCTAACCATAACCCTCACACTCAACCTCACCCAAAACCTAATCTTAAACCTAACCCTATCCCTAACCCTAACCCTCACCCTAACCCTCACCCTAACCCTCACATTAACCCTAACCCTAACACTAACCCTAATCCTCACATTAAACCTCAACTTAACACTAACTCTGACCCTAAATCTCACCCTAACCCTAACCCTAAACCTCACCCTCACCCTCACCCTCAGCCTATCCCTAAGCCTAAACCTAATCCTAACCCTAACCCTCATACTCAGCCTCACACTAACCCTAATCCTAATCTTAACCCTAAACCTAACCCTCACCCTAACACTAACCCTCACCCTAACCCTAACACTAACACTAACCATAACCCTAAACCTCACCCTGTCCCTTACCCTAAACCTAACTCTAACCCTAAAACTCACCCTCAACCTCACCCTAACCCTAATCCTAAACATCACCATCATCCTAACCCTCACCCTCACCCTAACCCTAAAACTAATCTTAGCCCTAATACTCATCCTAACTCTCACCCTAACCCTAACGCTAACTCTCACCCAAACGCTAACCCTAACCCAAACCCTAAACCTAACCACAACACTAACCGTAACCCTAAACCTCACCCTATACCTTAACCTAAACCTAACTCTAACCCTAAAAGTCACCCTCAACCTCACCCTAACCCTAATCGTAAACATCACCATCATCCTAACCCTCACCCTAACCCTAACCCTAACACTAATCCTAACCCTAGTCCTCATCCTAACTCTCACCCTAACCCTAACCCTAACTCTCACCCAAACGCTAACCCTAACCCAAACCCTAACCCTAATCCTCACCCTCACCCTCACCCTCAGCATAATGCTAAGCCAAACCATAACCCTAAGCCTATCCCAAACACGCAACCTACAGCTAACCCTAATCCTAATCCTAGCCCTAACTCTAAACCTCAACCTAAACCTCTAACCTCACCCTCTTCCTAACCCTCACCCTAAACCTAACCCTAACCCTAAATCTCACCCTAACCCTAACCCTCACACTCACCCTCACCTTCACCATAACTCTAAACCTAACCCTAACAATAACACTAACCCTCACCCTAAACCTAACACTCACCCTCACCGTAATCGTAAACCTGACCCAAACCGTCACCCTAACCCTTACCCTAACCCTAACATAAACCTCACCCTAACCCTAAACTTAACCCTCACCCTCAGCCTCACCCTTACTGTAAACTTAAACCTAACCATAAAACTAACAATTACAATAACCGTAACCCTAAAATTACCCTCAACTTCACCCTAACCCTAACCTTCACCCTAAACCTAAGCCTCACCCCCAATGTAACCCTCACCCTAACACTTACCCTAAACCTAAACCTAAACCTATCCCTGAATCTCACCCTAACTCTAAACCTAACCCTCACCCTCAACCTAGCACTCACCCTAGCCCTAGTCTTAAAACTAAACCTCACCCTAAACCTCACCCTAACCCTAATCCTAACCCTCACCCTAACCCTAAAACCCTAACAATCACCCTAATCCTAACCCTCACCTTCACCCTCAAGCTCGGCCTAAGCATAAGCCTAAGCCTAAGGCTAAGCCTAACCCTCACACTCACCCTCACCATCACCATAACCGTAACACTAAACCTAACCCTAACCCTCACACTAACCCGCACCCTAACGCTAACCCTAACCCTAAACCTCACCCTCACCCTAAACCTAACCCTCACTCTCACCCTCAGCTTAACACTAAGACTAAGCCTAAGCCTAACCCTAACCCTCACCCTCACACTAGCCCTCACCATTACCCTAACCATAACACTAAACCTAACCCTAACACTCACACTAACCCTAACCCTAACCCTAACAATAACCCTAAACCTCACCCTCACCCTAACACTAAACCTAACTCTAAACCTCATCCTAACCCTAAACCTAACCCTCAACATCACCCTCACCCTCACCCTTACCTTAAACTTAACCTTAACCCTAACCCTAAGAATAACCATAACCCGAAACCTAAACTTAAAATTCACCCTCACCGTAACTCTAACCCTAACCCAAACACTCACCCTAACCCTAACCCTGACTCTAACCCTAATGCTAAACCTCACCCTAAACCTAACACTAACCCTAATCCTCACCATAGGACATACCCTAACCCTAATCTAACCCTAACTCTCACCCTAACCCTCACTCTAACCCTAAACCAAACCCTCATCCTAAATCTAACCCTCACCCTCATCATCAGCCTCACCCTAACCCTAAACCTAACACTACCCCTAACCCTAACCGTCACACTCACAGTCATCGTAACTCTAATCCTAATCCTAACACCAACCCTAAACCTAACACTAACCCTAAACCTAACCCTCACCCTAACCCTCACTCTAAACCTAAACCAAACCTATTGCTCATCCTAGCACATACCCTAACGCTAATCCTATCCCTAAACCTCACCATAACCCTCATCCTAACCCTCACACTAAACCTAACCCTAAAGTTTACCCTCACCCTCACCCTACCCCTAATCCTAACCCTAAACCTAAGCATAACACTAACCCTCACATTCAATCAAAACTTAACCCTAATCCTAATCCTAACCCTTACCCTAAACCTCACCCTCACCTTAACCCTCATCCTAACCCTACTCCTAACACTAACACTAACCCTAAACTTCACCCTAAGCCTCAACCTACACGTCACCCTAACCGAAAATCTAACCCTTACCCTCAACTTCGCCTTAAACGGAACCCTAAACATAACCCTAAAACTCATCCTAACCCTAACCCAAAACCTCACCCTCACCCTAAAACTCACCCTAACCCTAACTCTAAACCTTACTCTCACCCTAGCCCTGAACCTAAACCTCTACCTAAGCCTAACCCTAACCCTAAACCTCACCCTAACCATAACCACACCATAACCTTAACTTTCACACTAACCCTAACCCTAACTCTCACCCTCCCCCTAAACCAAATCTTAACCCTAACACTCACTCTAACCCTAACCCTAACCCTAACCGTAACCCTAATCCTCACACTTACCCTCAAACTAAACCTAATCTTAAATCTAACCCTATCCCTAACACTAACCCTCACATTAACCATCACCCTAGCGCTCACCTTAACCCTAATCCTAACCCTACACCTCATCCTAACACTCACCCTAACCCTAACCCTAACCCTCACACTAACACTCACCCTAAACCTAACATTAACACCAACGCTAACTCTAACCCTAATCCTCACCCTCACCCTAACACTAACTCTAACCCTAACACTTAATATAAACCTCACACTAAACCTAACCCTAACCCTCACATTAACCGTAACCCTAACCCTAACAATAACCCTAAACCTAACCGTAACCCTAATTGTAACCATAACAGTCACCATAATCCTAACAATCACCCTAACAGTTACCCTCATCCTAACACTAACCCTCACCCTAACCCTAAACCTAACACTAACCCTAACCCTAAACCTCTCCCTATCCCTTACCTGAACCCTAACTCTAACCCTAAAACTCACCCTCACCCTAATCCTAAACATCACCCTCATCCTAACCCTCACCCTAAACTTAACCCTAACATTAATCCTAACCTTAATCTTCATCCTAACTCTTACCCTAACCCTAACTCTCACCCAAACGCTAACCCTAACCCAAACCCTAACCCTAAACCTCACCCTCACCCTCACCCTCACCCTCAGCTTAACACTAAGCCTAACCCTAACCCTAAGCCTAACCCAAACACACAGCCTAACACTAACCCTAATCCTAATCCTAACCCTAACTCTAACCCTCACCCTAACCCTCACCCTCATCCTAACCCTCAACCTAACCCTAACCTTAAGACTAACCCTAACCCTAAACCTCACCCTAAACCTCACACTAACCCTAAATCTAACCCTAAACCTCACCCTCACCCTCACCCTAAACCTAACCCTAACCCTAAACCTCACCCTAACCCTAACACACACACTCACCCTCCTCTTCGCCGAAACTCTAACCCTAACCCTAACAATAACACTAACCCTCACCCTAACCCTAACACTCACCCTCACAGTAATCCTAAACCTATCCCAAACCCTCACCCTAACCATTACCCTAACCTTAAGCTAAACTTCACCCTAACCCTAAACCTAACCCTCACCCTCAGCCTCACCCTCACTGGAAACTTAAACCTAACTATAACACTAACAATAACACTAACCCTAACCCTAATCTAACCTTCGCCATCACAGTCACCCTAACCCTAAACCTCACCCTAACCCTAACCCTCACCCTCACCGTAATCCTCACCCTAACACTCAACCTAACCGTAAACCTAACCCTAACCCTAAACCTCACCCTAACTCTAACCCTAACCCTCACCCTCACCCTAGCACTCACCCTAGCCCTAATCTTAAACCTAAACCTCACCCTAAACCTCACCCTAACCCTAACCCTAAACCTCACCCTAACCCTAAAACCCTAACAATCACCCTAACCCTTACCCTCACCTTCACCCACAAGCTCGGCCTAAGCATAAGCCTAAGCCTAAGGCTAAGCCTAACCATCACAGTCACCCTCACCCTCCCTGTAACAGTAACACTAACCCTAACCCTAACCCTCACACTAACCCGCACCCTAACGCTAACCCGAACCCTAAACCTCACCCTCACCCTAAACCTAACCCTCACTCTCAACCTCAGCCTAACCCTAAGCCTAAGCCTAACCCTAACCCTCACCCCAACCCTCAGCTTAAGACTAAGCCTAAGCCTAACCCTAACCCTAACGCTCACCCTCACACTAGCCCTCACCATAACCCTATCCATAACATTAAACATAACCCTAACACTCACACTAACCCTAACCCTAACCCTAACAATAACCCTAAACCTCACCCTCACCCTAACACTAACCCTAACTCTAAACCTCATCCTAACCCTAACCCTAACCCTCAACATCACCCTCACCCTCATCCTTGCCTTAACCTTAAGTTTAACCCTCACCCTAAGAATAACAATAACCCTAAACCTAAACTTAAAACTAACCCTCACCGTAACTCTAACCCTAACCCTCACCATAACCCTAGTGCTAAACCTTACACAAAAAGTAACCCTAACCCTAATCCTCACCCTAGGATATATCTTGACCCTAATCCTAACCCTAATCCTCACCCTAACGCACACTCCAACCCTAAACCAAGCCCTCACCCTAAATCAAACCCTCACCCTCAGCCTCAGCCTAACCCTAAGCCTAACACTAACCCTAAACCTAACTGTCACACTGACAGTCATCATAACCCTAATCCTAACCCTAACATCAACCCTAAACCTAACACTAAGCCTAAACCTAACCCTAACCCTAACCCTCTCTCTAACCCTAACCCTAACACTGTTGCTCCTCCTAGCACATACCCTACCGCTAATCCTATCCCTAACCCTCATCATAACCCTCACCCTAACCCTCACTCTAAACCTAACCTTAAATCTAACCCTCATCCTCACCCTACACCTAATCCTAACCCTAACGCTAACACTCACATACACCCTCACCTTAACCCTAATCCTAATCCTAACACTTACCCTAACCCTCACCCTCACCCTAACCCTCATCCTAACCCTGACCCTAACACTAACACTAACCCTAACCCTCACTCTAACCCTCACCCTAAACCTAAATCTAACCCTAACCGTCACACTCGCCTTAAACCTAACCCTAACCATAACCCTAAAACTCACCCTAACCCTAACCCTAAACCTCACCCTCACCCTAAAATTCACCCTAACCCTAACCCTAAACCTCACACTCACCCTAGCCCTCACCCTAAGCCTAACTCTAACCCTAACCCTCACCCTAACCATAACCCTTATCATCACCCTAAATTTCACACTAACCCTAACCCTAACCCTCACCCTCACACTCACCCTAACCCTAAACCTAACCCTCACCTTCACACTAAACCAAACCCTAACCCTAACACTCACTCTAACCCTAAGCCTAACCCTAACCCTAACCCTAACCCTCACACTCACCCTCAATCTAAACCTAATCCTAAACCTAACCCTATCCCTAACCCTGACCCTCATATTAACCACCACCCTAGGAATCACCCTCAGCCTAAACCTCACCCTAACCCTCACTATAAACCGACCCTAAAGTTAACCCTCACCCTCACCCTACCCCTAATACTAACCCTAACACTAACCTTCACACTCACCTTACCTTAACTCTAATCCTAATCCTAACCCTTACCGTAACCCTCAACCTCACCCTAACCCTCATCCTAAACCTACCGTTAACACTAACACTAACCCTAACCCTCAACCTAACCCTCACCCTAACCCTAAATCTAACCCTAACCATCACCCTCGCCTAAACGGTAACCCTAACCATAACCCTAAATTCACACTAATCCTAACCCTAAACCTCACTCTCACCCTAAACTCACCCTAACCCTAACCCTAACCCTCATTCTCACCCTAGCCCTCACCCTAAGCCTAACCCTAACCCTCACCCTCACCCTAAACCTAATCCTAACCCTTACTCTCATCCTATAACTGAACCTATCCCTAACCCTAACCATCACCCGAACCCTAATCCTCACCCCCAACCTCACCCTCAGCCTAACCCTAAGCCTAAGCCTAACCCTAACGCTAACCCTCACACTCACCGTCACCCTAACACTAATCCTAACACTAATGCTAACCCTAACCCTAATGCTAACCCTAACCCTAAACATAAACCTAACCCTCACCCTAACCCTAACCCTAACATTAACCCTAACCCGAACTCTCACCCTAAATATCTCCCTAACCCTAACTCTAACCCTAAACCTCACACTCATCCTAAACCTAATCCTAACCCTAGCCCTAAACCTCACCTAATCCTAATGCTAACCCTCACCCTTACCCTCGCCCTCACCCTCAATGTAACTCTAACCCTCACCCTAACAATAACACTAATCCTAACCCTTATCCTAATCCTAACACTAATCCTATACCTAACCCTCACCCTCAGCCACACCCTCACTGCAAACGTCACCATGACCTTAACACTAACAATGATCCTACCCCTAACCCTAATCCTAACCCTCACCATCACCTTAAACCTCATCCTAACCCTAACCTTCACCCTAACCCTCACACTAACCCTAACCCTAACCCTCACCCTCATGCTCCGCCTAAGCCTAACCCTAACCCTCCACTACTGTCACCCTAACCCTAACACAAACACTAACGCTAACTCTAACCCTAAACTTCACCCTCACCCTAACATTAACTCTAACCCTAACCCTAAACAAAAACCTCACCCTAAACCTAACCCTAACCATCACCCTCACTGTAACGCTAACCCTAACCCTAACAATAATCCTAAACCTAACCCTAAACCTCATTCTAACCATAACCCTAAACCTAACCCTAACCATCACCCTAACACTAACCCTCAACCTAACACTAACCCTAACCCTAACACTAATCCTCACATTAACCCTAAACGTCACCCAAACCCTAACCCTCAGCCTCACCCTAGTCCTCACCCTAACCCTAACACTCACCCTCACCCTCACCCTAACCCTAACCCTAACCCTAACCCTCAACCTCACCCTAAACCAAACCCTAACCCTAACACTCACACTAACCCTAAGCCTAAGCCTAACCCTAACACTAACCCTCACACTCACCCTCAATCTAAACCTAATCCTAAACCTAACCCTATCCCTAAACCTAACCCTCACATTAACCATCACCCTAGCGCTCACCCTAACCCTAATCCTAACACTACACCACATCCTAACACTCACCCTAACCCTAATCCTAACTCTCAACCTAACCCTAACCCTAACCCTCACCCTCACTCTTGGCCTAAGCCAAAGCCTAACCCTAAGCTTAAGCCTAACCCTAAACATGACACTAACCCTCACCCTAACTCTAACACTAACACTAACGCTAACTCTAACCCTAAACCACACCCTCACCCTAACCCGAACTCTAACCCTAACACTTAATATAAACCTCACCCTAAACCGAACCGTAACCCTCACCCTCACAGTAACCGAAACCCTAACCCTAACCCTAACAATAATCCTAAATATAGCCCTAACCCTCATTGTAACCATAAATGTCAAAATAGCCATAAACCTCACCCTAACACTTACCCTCACCCTAACACTAACACTAACCCTAACACTAATTCTCAGACTAAACCTAAACATCACTCTAACCCTAAACCTCACCCTAACCCTAAACCTCACCCTAGCCCTCACCCTAACCCTAAACCTCACCCTAAACCTAGACCTAATCCTAACCCTCAACCTTACCCTAACCCTCACCTTCATCATAACCTTAACCCTAACCCTCACCCTATGCCTAAACTTAATCCTAACCCTAAACCTCTCCCTAACCCTAACCCTAACCCAAACTCTTATGCTAGCCCTCAACCTAATCCTAATCTTAAATCTAACACTCATAATAACACTCATCCTAACCCTAAACCTCACCCTAACCCTAACACAAACACTAACGCTAACTCTACCCCTAAACCTCACCCTCACCCTAACCCTAACTCTAACCCTAACCCTAAACAAAAACCTCACCCTAAACCTAACCCGAAGCCTAATCATAACCATAACCATAACCCTCACAGTCAACCTCACCAAAAATCTAATCCTAAACCTAACCCTATCCCTAAACCTAACCCTCAACCTAACCCTAACCCTAACCCTAACCCTAACACTAACACTAACCCTAACACTAACCCTCACACTAAACATCAACTTAACACTAACTCTAACTCTAAACCGCACCCTCACCCTAACCCTAACCCTCACCCTCACCCTCACCCACAGCCTATCCCTATGCCTAAACCTAAACCTAACCCTAACCCTCATACTCACCCTCACACTAACCCTAATCCTAATCCTAACCCTAAACCTAACCCTCACCCTAACACTAACCCTCACCCTATCCCTAAACCTAACACTAACCCGAACCCTAAACCTCACCCTATCCCTTACCCTAACCCTAACTCTAACCCTAAAACTCACCCTCACTCTCACGCTAACCCTAATCCTAAACATCAACCTCATCCTAAACCTCAAACTAAACCTAACCCTAACACTAATCCTAACCCTAATCCTCATCCTAACTCTCACCCTAACCTTAACACTAAATCTCACCCAAATGATAACCCTAACCGAAACCCTAACCCTAATCCTCACCCTCACCCTCCCCCTCAGCTTAACGCTAAGCCTAACACTAACCATAAGCCTAACCCAAACACTCACCCTAACACTTACCCTAATCCTAATCCTAACCCTAACTCTAAACCTCACCCTAACCCTCAACCTCATCCTAACCCTCACCCTCACAATAACCCTAACACTAACCCTAACCCTCACCCTCACAATAACCCTAACACTAACCCTAACCCTAACCCTAAACCTCACCCTAACCCTAACCCTCACACTCACCCTCAACTTCACCGTAACTCTAACCCTAACCCTAACAATAACATTAACCCTCACCCTAAACCTAACACTCACCCTCACCATAATCGTAAACCTGACCCAAACCCTCACCCTAACCCTTACCCTAACCCTAACCTAAACCTCACCCTAACCCTAAACCTAACCCTCACCCTCAGCCTCACCCTCACTGTAAACTTAAACCTAACCATAACACTAACAATAACAATAACCCTACGCTAATCTTACCTTCAACCTCAACCTAACCATAACCCTCACCCTAACCCTAACCCTCACCTTCAACGTAACCCTCAGCCTAACACTCACCCTAACCCTAAACCTAAACCTATCCCTAAACCGCACCCTAACTCTAACCCTAACCCTCACCGTCACCCTAGCACTCACCCTAGCCCTAATCTAAAACCTAAACCTCACCCTATCCCTCACCCTAACCCTAACCCTAACACTGAAACTCACCCTAAACCAAATCTTAACCCTAACACTCACTCTAACCCTAACCCTAAACCTAACCCTAACTCTCACACTCACCCACAATCTAAACCTAATCTTAAACCTAACCCCATCCCTAACACTAACCCTCATATTAACCATCACCCTAGTGCTCACCCTAACCCTAATCCTAACCCTACACCTCATCCTAACACTCACCCTAACCCTAACCCTAACCCTCACACTAACCCTCACACTAACCCTAACATTAACACTAATGCTAACTCTAACCCTAAACCTCACCCTCACCCTAACACTAACTCTAACCCTAACCCTTAATATAAACCTCACCGTAAACCTAACCCTAACCCTCACAATAACCATACCCTATCCCTAACAATAACCCTAAACCTAACCCTAACCCTCATTGTAACCATAACTGTCACCATAACCCTAACCCTCACCCTAATAGTTACCCTCAACCTAACACTAACCCTCACCCTAACCCTAAAACTAACACTAACCCTAACCCTAAACCTCTCCCTATCCCTTACCTAACCCTAAATCTAACCCTAAAACTCACCCTCACCCTCACCCTAACCCTAATCCTAAACATCACCCTCATCCGAACCCTCACCCTCACCCTAACCCTAACACTAATCCTAAACCTAATCCTCATCATAAATCTCACCCTAACCCTAACTCTCACCCAAACGCTAAGCCTAACCCAAACCCTAACCCTAAACCTCACCCTCACCCTCACTCTCAGCTTAATGCTAATCCTAACCCTAACCCTAAGCCTAACCCATACACTCACCCTAACACTCACCCTAATCCTAATCCTAACCCTAACTCTAACCCTCACCCTAACCCTCACCCTCATACTAACCCTCACCCTAACCCTAACCCTAACACTAACCCTAACCCTAAACCTCACCCTAAACCTCACCCTAACCCTAAATCTAACCCTAAACCTCACCCTCACCCTCACCCTAAACCTAACCCTAACCCTTAACCTCACCCTAACCCTAACCCTCACACTCACCCTCACCTTCGCCGTAATTCTAACCCTAAACCTAACAGTAACAATAACCATCACCTTAAACCTAACACTCACGCTCACCGTAATCCTAACACTAACCCAAACCCTTATCCTAACCTTTACCCTAACCCTAAGCTAAATCTCACCCTAACCCTAAACCTAACACTCACCCTCAGCCTCACCCTCACTGTAAACTTAAACCTAAACATAACACTAACAATAACACTAACCCTAACCATAATCTAACCCTCACCATCACCCTCACCCTAACCCTAACCCTAACTCTAACCCTAACCCTCACCCTCACCGTAATCCTCACCCTAACACTCACCCTAACCCTAAACCTATCCCTATCCCTAAACCGCACCCTAACTCTAACCCTTACCCTCACGCTCACCCTAGCACTCACCCTAGCCCTAAACTTAAACGTAAACCTCACCCTAACCCTAACCCTAACCCTCAACCTAACCCTAAAACCCTAACAATCACCCTAAACTTCACCCTCACTTTCACCCTCAAGCTCGGCCTAAGCATAAGCCTAAGCCTAAGGCTAAGCCTAACCATCACAGTCACCCTCACTCTCACCGTAACCGTAAAACTAACCCTAACCCTAACCCTCACACTAACCCGCACCCTAACGCTAACCCTAACCCTAAAACTCACCCTCACCCTAAACGTAACCCTCACTCTCACCCCCAGCCTAACCCTAAGCCTAAGCCTAACCCTTTCCCTCACCCCCACCCTCAGCTTAACACTAAGCCTAAGCCTAACCCTAACCCTAATGCTCACCCTCACACTAGCCCTCACCATAACCCTAACCATAATATTAAATGTAACCCTAACACTCACACTAACCCTAACCCTAAACCTAACACTAACCCTAAACTTCACCCTCACCCTAACAGTAACCATAACTCTAAACCTCATCCCAACCCTAAAACTAACCATCAACATCACCCTCACCCTCACCCTTACCTTAACCTTAACCTTAACTTTAACCCTCACCCTAAGAATAACAATAACCCTAAACCTAAACTTAAAACTCACCCTCACAGTAACTCTAACCCTAACCCAAACCCTCACCCTAACCCTAACCCTCACCCTAACCCTAGTGCTAAACCTTACACTTAAAGTAACCCTAACCCTAATCCTCACCCTAGGACATACCCTAACCCTAATCCTAACCCTAACCCTCACCCTAACCCTCACTCTAAACCTAAACCAAATCTCATCCTAAATCTAACCCTCATCCTCACCCTCAGCCTCAGCCTAACCCTAAGCCTAACACTAACCCTAACCCTAACTGTCACACCCACAGTCACCCTAAACCTAATCCTAACCCTAACACCAACTCTAAACCTAACACTAACCCTAAACCTAACCCTCACCATAACTCTCACTCTAAACCTAACCCTAACACTTTCGATCATCCTAGCACATATCCTAACGCTAATCCTATCCCTAACCCTCACCTTAACCCTCACCCTAACACTCACTCTAAACCTAACCCTAAAGCTAACAGTCAACCTCACCCTACACCTAATACTAACCCTAACACTAACACAAACATGCACCCTCAATTTAACCCTAATCCTAATCCTAACACTTACCCTAACCCTCACCCTCACCCTAACCCTCTTCCTAACCCTGCCCTTAACAGTAACACTAACCCTAACCCTCACCCTAACTCTCACTGCCCCTAACACTAACATTAACCCTAACCCTAAATCTAACCCTAACCCTCACCCTCGCCTTAACCCTAACCCTAACCATAACCCTAAAACTCACCCTAACCCTAACCCTAAAACTCACCCTCACCCTAAAACTCACCCTAACCCTAACCCTAAACCTCACTCTCACCCTAGCCCTCACCCTAAGCCTAAACCTAACCCTAACCCTCACCCTAACCATAACCCTCACCATAACCATAACTTTCACACTAACCCTTACCCTTACCATCACCCTCACCCTCACCCTAACCCTAACCCTAACCATCACATTCACCCTAAACCAAACCCTAACCCTAACACTCACTCTAACTCTAAGCCTAAGCCTAACCCTAACCCTAACCCTCAAACTCACCCTCAATCTAAACCTAATCCTAAACCTAACCATATCCCTAACCCTAACCCTCATATTAACCACCACCCTAGCAATCACGCACAGCCTAAACCTCACCCTAACTCTCACTCTAAACCTAACCCTAAAGTTAACCCTCACCTTCACCCTAACCCTAATACTAACCCTAACACTAACCCGCATACTCAGCCTCACCTTAACACTAATCCTAATCCTAAACCTTACCCTAACCCTCACCCTCACCTTAACCCTTATCCTAACCCTACCCTTAACACTAACACTAAACCTAACCCTCACCCTAACCTTCACCCTAACCCTCACCCTACCCTAAATCTAACCCTAACCCTCACCCTCGCTAAAACGGTAACCCTAACCATAACCCTTAAACTCACCCTAACCCTAACCCTAAACCTCACCCTCACCAAAAACTCACCCTAACCCTAACCCTAACCCTCACTCTCACCCTTGCCCTCACCCTAAGCCTAAACTTAACCCTAAACCTCAATCTAACCATAACCCTCCTCATAACCCTAACTTTCACACTAACCCTAACCCCTAAACCTCACCCTCACACTCAGCCTAACCCTAACCCTAACCCTCACTCTCAGCCTAAACCGATCCCTAAACCTAACACTCACTCTAACCCTAAGCCTAAGCCTAACCCTAACCCTAACCCTCACACACACCCTCAATCTAAACCTAATCCTAAAACTAACCCTATCCCTAATCCTAACCCTGTCATTAATGACCAGCCTAGCAATCACCCTCAGACCAACCCTCACCCTAACCCTAACCCTAACACTAACCCTAACACTCACCCTCAACGTCAGCCTCAGAATAACCCTAAGCCTAAGGCTAAAAATAACCCTAAACCTCAACCTCACCCTAGCCCTCTCCCTAACCCTAATCCTAACGCTAACCCTCATCATAACCCTCAATCTAACGATAAACCAAACCATCACCCGAACCCTAATCCTCACCCCCATCCTCATGCTCAGCCTAACCCTAAGCCTAAGCCTAACCCTAACCCTAACCCTCACACTCACCATCACACTAAACCTAATACTAATCCTAACCCTAACCCTAACCCTAAACCTCAAACTAACCCTCACCCTAACCCTAACCCTAACACTAACCCTAAAACTAAACCTCAACCTAACCCTCCCCCTAATCCTAACTCTAACCCTAAACCTCATTCTCAACCTAACCCTAACCCTAACACTAATCCTAACCCTCACCCTCACCCTAAACCTCATCCTAACCCTAACCCTCACCCTAACCCTCACACTAACCCAAACCCTAACCCTCACCCTCAAGCTCCGCCTAAGCCTAAGCCTAAACCTAAGCTTAAGCCTAACCCTAACAGTGTGAGCACTGTCACTCTAACCCTAACACTAACAGTAACGCTAAATCTAACCCTAAACCTCACCCTCACCCTAACCCTCACCCTAACCCTAACCCTAACACTAACCCTAAACCTCACCTTAACCCTAACCCTAAATCTCACCCTCAGCCTCACCTTCACATTAAACTTAACCTTAACCATAACACTAACAATATCCCTCACTCTAACCCTAACCCTAACCCTCACCCTAAACCTAACCCTCACCCTCACAGTAAACCTAACCCTAACACTCACCCTAACCCTAATCCTAACCCTAATCCTAAACCTCGCCATAATGCTAACTCTAAACCTCACCCTCAACCTTGCCCTCAGCCTAACCCTAATCCTAACCCTAAACCTCATCCTAACCCTCAAACTAACCCTAAGGCTAACACTCACCCTAAACCTAACCCTTGCCCTCACCCTCACCCTCAGCCTAAACTTATGCCTAAGCCTAACCCTAACCCTAACCCTCACACTCACCCTAACCCTTATTCTAACACTAACCCTAACCCTAACCATAAAATTCACCATAACCCTCTCCCTAACCCTAACTCTAAACCTCACCCTAAACCTAACCCGAACTCTAACCATAGCCCTAAACGTAAACCTCACCCTAACTCTAACCCTTAACCTCACCCTCACCCTCACCTTAACCATAAGCCTAACCGTAACCCTAAAAATAACCCTAACCCTAACACTAATCCTAACCCTAACCATAACTCTCACCCTCACCCTAACCCTCACCCTAACACTTACCCTCACCCTAAAACTAACCCTAATCCTAACACTAACCCTCACACTAACATTAACCATCACCTTAACCCTAAACCTCAACCTAACACTATCCCTAACCGTCACCCTCACCCTAGCCCTCACCCTAACCCTAATATTAAAACTCAATCTAACCCTCACCCTCACCCTAACCCAAAATCTAATCCTCACCCTAACCCTCACCCTAACCCTAGCCCTCACCTTTACCCTACGGTCACCCTCACCCTAACCCTAACCCTAACCCTATCCCTCATCCTAAAACTCAGCCTAACCATAACCCTAACCATCACGCTAACCCTAACCATCAACCTCACCCTCAGCCTAAGCCTAAACCTAAGCCTAAGCCTAACCCTAACCCTCACCCTAGCACTCACCCTAACCCTAATCCTAACCCTAACCCTCAGCCTAACCCTAAACCTAAACCTAACAATAACCCTAACCCTAACCCTAACCTTCATTCTAACCATAACCCTCACCCTA